>NC_142895.1:29965000-30122500 GCF_054131105.1 Drosophila navojoa
ATAGATATAGATATAGATATAGATATAGATATAGATATAGATATAGATATAGATATAGATATAGATATAGATATAGATATAGATATAGATATAGATATAGATATAGATATAGATATAGATATAGATATAGATATAGATATAATATAGATATAGATATAGATATAGATATAGATATAGATATAGATATAGATATAGATATAGATATAGATATAGATATAGATATAGATATAGATATAGATATAGATATAGATATAGATATAGATATAGATATAGATATAGATATAGATATAGATATAGATATAGATATAGATATAGATATAGATATAGATATAGATATAGATATAGATATAGATATAGATATAGATATAGATATAGATATAGATATAGATATAGATATAGATATAGATATAGATATAGATATAGATATAGATATAGATATAGATATAGATATAGATATAGATATAGATATAGATATAGATATAGATATAGATATAGATATAGATATAGATATAGATATAGATATAGATATAGATATAGATATAGATATAGATATAGATATAGATATAGATATAGATATAGATATAGATATAGATATAGATATAGATATAGATATAGATATAGATATAGATATAGATATAGATATAGATATAGATATAGATATAGATATAGATATAGATATAGATATAGATATAGATATAGATATAGATATAGATATAGATATAGATATAGATATAGATATAGATATAGATATAGATATAGATATAGATATAGATATAGATATAGATATAGATATAGATATAGATATAGATATAGATATAGATATAGATATAGATATAGATATAGATATAGATATAGATATAGATATAGATATAGATATAGATATAGATATAGATATAGATATAGATATAGATATAGATATAGATATAGATATAGATATAGATATAGATATAGATATAGATATAGATATAGATATAGATATAGATATAGATATAGATATAGATATAGATATAGATATAGATATAGATATAGATATAGATATAGATATAGATATAGATATAGATATAGATATAGATATAGATATAGATATAGATATAGATATAGATATAGATATAGATATAGATATAGATATAGATATAGATATAGATATAGATATAGATATAGATATAGATATAGATATAGATATAGATATAGATATAGATATAGATATAGATATAGATATAGATATAGATATAGATATAGATATAGATATAGATATAGATATAGATATAGATATAGATATAGATATAGATATAGATATAGATATAGATATAGATATAGATATAGATATAGATATAGATATAGATATAGATATAGATATAGATATAGATATAGATATAGATATAGATATAGATATAGATATAGATATAGATATAGATATAGATATAGATATAGATATAGATATAGATATAGATATAGATATAGATATAGATATAGATATAGATATAGATATAGATATAGATATAGATATAGATATAGATATAGATATAGATATAGATATAGATATAGATATAGATATAGATATAGATATAGATATAGATATAGATATAGATATAGATATAGATATAGATAAAGATATAGATATAGATATAGAGGGTATCTATCAGTTTGGCTACCCCAGCTTTTGCACAGAGTTCTTGCTAGGGTATTTAGGTGCGCTTAGAATTCGCTATCTCCTCGCTCTGCTGGACGTTTTATCCAGCTCGTTCAACGCCAACAGCTTTGTGGTTTGCTTTTTTCCCACGCGCTGGAGGATCGAGCCCCCAGGCGGTAGCTTTAGCTATAGCTGAAGCTGAAGCAGAAGCATAATCAGAAGAGGCAGAAACAAAAGACGTAGCCGGGTGTCAAAGCGTTTTGCACAGTTTTATCGCATTTTATTTTGACAGCACTCTTCCAACATACATACAAGTACATTACTGAATGTGTGTGTGTGTCGGTGTATGTGCAAACACACATAAGCGATATTAGCATAGAGTGGCCGGCTTTACCCAGTATGAATCATTACAATTAGCTACAATTACAATGCCTACATCAATTCGCTATCTCAATATTTTTTCAATTTTGGATACTTTTGGAACAGCAAACTAATCCATTATATAAATATAATATAGTCTTATTATAGACAATACGACCTGTTGAATTTAGGTCTATATTATCAAAGTATATATTTAACAGAGAAATGTTGAATTATGAATTTTCCATTTGAAAATATTCTTCTATACAACATATTTAAGAGGTCTCTCAACATGAAAGTTTCTTCAATTTCCACTGTTAAGTGTAGAAGTTTCTGAAAGCTCTCCCAATTTTCTAATAGGCTAAGCTTATACATAGCTTTATTGCTGGCTGTGTCTGTAGTCTCGACATGTATTCAATAATCAGCTCGTCATTCAGTCAATATCAACATAAATTCATATATGTATGTATGTGTATGTATGTGTATATCTAAGCCCACATACGCAATGTACATGAGATATTAATTAAAAATAATTTGCACGCATTAGCCCAACAAAAAAAGAAAAAACTGAACGCATGACGAATCTAATGAATTAGACAGATGCTAACTGAGAATTTGTCAAATCTTTGGAATGTGGCAGACCACATACTTAGTTGTGGGATCTTGATAGTTCAGGCAAGAAGCTTCAGGTTATTGTACGCACTACCTCCCCCCGCTGCCGCTCCCCACCTCTCACACAGCTTTGCGGTGAATTAACAAAAATTAACAGCTTGAACTGTCTTCGAGGGGCGCATGGTGCCGTGCCAATCTACAGAGCGATAGAGTGAGTGATACGAACACGCTCGACCACTCCACCAATATTTAATGCGCCATTGGCACACGCGACACACCCGATCGGCTTTGGATCTGACTCGCCGTTTCTGGCTATATCCATACACTTGTCTTGGCCAGCAACCAAAAAAAAAAAAAACAACAACAACAATAACTACAAAGCCAACACAAATCGATAGTTTTTTTCAGTTTTAGCACTTGACAAAAGGGCTGCCAGCCGGGAGACATAGATGCTAAAAAAAAAATTCAGCACAGCAACAAGTGCACAGTGGCCGAAGATCAGCAAAAAACAAAAATATGAGACTAAAAAGTGAGAGTCACTTTCTATTTTTCACAATGTGAAATCAAGTGTAGGAAATGCAGGAAATGAGTTGAGTCTCAAAATGATATCAAGCCAGATCAATTAAAGTCAAATTCAAATTAAAGAATGCCGAGTATAAGGCCAAAACTTACAGCTTTAAATCGATCAAAGAAAAGATTTAAAGCAGTATAGCGCAGGAGCTTTGTAAAAAATGATATCTAACATATCAAGTCATTTTTTCTCTTTTTATTTTCAAAGACGGGGAATTTTTTTTAATATCAAAAATTGGCCAAAACAAAGATCCAACACAAGAAATTATCTCAATATGGCTAATTTTGCATATTTTATATAACAAGGTTTGTGTAATTATCTATATATAAATTATCAAATAATATTAGATCATTTTGCCAGAAATTCTTCTTAAATTTATTTATTTTTCTAAACAATTTTTTGTATAATCTGCAACCTTTCTCGAACTACTTTCAAAGAGCCCATTTGTCATAGAAATGTTGTAGAGCTAACAAATTATGTTTGTCCCACTGTGTGCGCTGTGCGAGCTCAATATAATATTCTCGACGCTATCCGAATTTCAAGGGCAACCATGTAATATTTAAATTTCTATGCCGTTCTTTATTTCGCTATACACACGCTCCGATATGCGTTGTATATGTATGTATATATACATGGATATGCATATACATACATATACATATGTATGTAGTAATGAATATATAAAAGCTTATGAAATTGTTTTTTTTGTTTTTGTTTTATTGTTGGGTTTTGTTTTTGTTGATTCCTCTATTTCCACCATTCTAAGCCAGCTACGTTTTATTGTTTGATCTCTTGTTCTTTGTATCTATCTATACGATTCGTAAACTTCCCTATTATGCAGCAAATGCGACCCAGTTTGCTGTCACCTAGAAGACGTTCGCTCTCGCTCTATTCCTCTATTTCTCTCTCGCTCTCTCTATCTTCCTCTCTGGCCATTTACCTGAATGTGCTCGATTATGCACAGTTCCATCATCCACGTACCCATTGGGGGCTGCCTGAGCTTGAAATCCATTTCCCATGAACAGATTCTTCAATGTATCCCAGGCTGAACGGCATTCATTAATCTTCGCAATTGGTCGTATTTATATACATACATATGTATATATATGTATATCTGTGTGTGTGTAGCCGCTGACACCCCCCATTGGGCGTGCGGCACCTACCGCCCCTTTCACCGATTCGCAATTTTGCGGCTTTTGTTCTACCCATTTACTTAATTAACTTCTAAACGTCGCCTTCAGCATATTTGGCCATATTTGACTGTACACTCGCCTATTTCTGATTTATTTTTATTTCGTTTCTCGTTTTTCCTTTGTGCTACCTTTTTTCGCTTCTTCTCCTTCATTTTTTGCCCACTAATTAGCAGCATTGCTTCACCTCTTTTTTCGCACCCAACTTTTCTGTAGCTAACCAAAATAAGAGTTCATCGAGTATTTGCTCAAGCTCCAGTCGATAAACCATATACTCTAAACTATAGGACATATGGGTAGGATCCAATCTAGATCTTACTTTGGGTGAGAAAAAGACTATGCTTTCAGTGACCAACTATACGTGTGGCAAAGTATGATGCCATAAGATCTTACCAAGCCAAACCAATGATACTAGATACTCAAGATTAGGATCTAATCGAAATCTCAGCTATGGCTAACAGATTCAGCTGTAACTAATTGAATATCACTAAGCTAGTTATGGATATGAGATGAGAAATGGATATGATAAGCCAAGCCAAAGACAAAAATTCTGATAGAGAAGGGGTAATATAGAAGATTCCCTAGAATTTTTTTTTGCTTTCTGTTATAAAATGAAGTCTTGAAATCTTAACCAGAAAGATGAAAGAGAAGAAGGAATTTCATCAGCCGCAATAGAAAATCGAAAGTCCTGATAGAATTTTGATGTCAACTATTTAAAATATTTCCACTAATAATGTCATCTTTTGATCTCCAGTTGAAAATGCCGAATAAAAGCTCCCATTTTTCAGATTGTTAATCACAATTCTGCAGAGCGTATAGACCAAAATTGGCAAGTCGACCGGACTGGCATGGCCTTCACTCTAGCTGGCGAAATTTATTATTGTTTTCATCGTCAGCGCCAGCATTATTAATATAATCAGACACTGCCACACGAATAGTGCGAAAAAGAGAAAATAAATGGAAAGACAAGAAGAAGAAAAGCTAAATCAAATTATAAATCCTAATAGTTCTAGCTAAATGCGGCTGCTGTTGTTGTTGCTGTTGTTGTTGGGCTATTGGGCTGTTTAAAATAAAACACCCCAGCTCATATACATACTAGCTCTGCGTGTGTGTGAGAGAGATTAACAGCGAATATTTGCAGAATCGTGCGATGAAGACCTTGATTGATAAGTATATGCGCACACATCTATATGTACACATATGTACATACATACATATATATACAACTATAGGAAATATATTATTATACATACATATATACTACGCACATATCACTATATATACATATATGTATATTGAGTGCGTATATGGAGAGCTACCTTTGGGCGATACGGAAACGCGACCTTCGAATATACAAAAAGAAAATACAAACAAAAAAACTATAACAAAAAAAATAGTGATAGTAAATTAATGAGGTTCGTATTTTAAATACATTACATTTTAAAAACTTAAGTCTATGACATGTGATAAGATTTCGCACCAGATATAACCAGCTGGCCAAGAGAGATATACGCAGACGCTTACGCATATATGTACATATATGTATATAATATATGGCATAGCTACATACATATATGAAGAAAATTCTGTTGCCATACGAATGCAAGATATTTTGGTCAAGGAACGCATATACAAATCGCAGCAGAGAGTATTACGACTAGGATTTAGTAGCCCTGAATTGGTTTCCTAATTCGTCTCTTTTGAAATTCGCATATATTAAAAAAAAAAAAAGTGGTTTGCTGATATCTTTTTTTTAATCAAGTTTGCTAATGCGCTTATCTGATAAACTAAAATAAAGTGATTCACTAAAATCATATGAAAATAAATAGAGAGAGAAGCAGAGACAGCTAGGACACATAGGTCTCGTAGAAATCAGAGTTATCTACTTGTACATATATACTCTCGTTGCCTCATAAAAAATCTAACAAAAAAAAAATCACATTAAATTAAAAATAAAATTAACCGACCTGTTCCGTGACAAGTTTTTGGCTAACAAAATTGATTTAATTAAATACTGATTTTTTGTTGAAGAGATATGTAGATAGAGTTAATTTACAGCGAAAGTCGGAAGTGACCCCGATATGTCTCTTCAAGTACCTACCAATGGGTAGCTTGAATTGAAGGACGAAACTTTTTAATATCAGATAAGAGTTGAATTTCGGAACTTTCGACTTTTCCAACAACTTTCGCAGCAAACTAGCAGACCCTACCCCTACACCATCAACGAGAATGAAAACCTTTATGATATTAGAAATGAATTTACATATAAGATAAAGTTAGTTATATAAACATATCATAGAATAGGGCGAGTTTATATCGCATAAATTCAAAGATACCTCGCCTGACATTTCGGCTAATCAGCTATTTATGGGCCCGGCTGTAAATAAACGAACAATCAATCTATTATTTAAGTAATTTCACACTCTTCCAAAAATAAGGTAATCGCAGAAATGAGCTATTATAGACATTTATTTATACATACGTATATGTGAGACTATGTCTACAGCTGTTGACATTTCCGACCAGCTGTTTCCAGGGAAGCGAAACATATCAGAGTCCTTGCGAAGGAAATACGTTTCTTGAAATAACAGAAAACTTATTTATATTTCTTTACAAAGCAAATGATCAGCGATGAAAGCCAATAAGCAAACCTGATGTGCCTGCTTATGCAATAAGTTATTGTAGTTATGTCATAAGTCTAAGCCGCCCCATTCTATCTATCTGATATAAGTAGTTTAGCAACAACCCAGAGCTCAAATGAAAAAGTTTGAAGAGATCATACCAGATTGTTAATGGGAATTATAAGTAGATATGTGCCATCGCAGATATCTATAATAATGCACTGAAAATTTCACGATACAATCAAAACATCCTAAACAGAATTAGATTGGATTTCGTCGACTTTCACCGAATCTACATAGGTATGTACTCACATTTCTTTTGTACGAGATATATGTTGTGTATAACTAGATTTCATATTTACAAATATGTATGTATATCGAAGAGCTCGAATGCTCCATCGGAATATAGTAAAATGAGTATATTTTGTCGATACCAGTCGCCAACATTATTTCAAGCTCCGTCCCCATTCGCGTAAGGCGTACTTAGCACCTTCCATCAGTCTTTTGTCTTCGTCTGTTTGGCCAAGTCCAGTAGAATCTGTCGAAAATGAGTATACTCTATAGAATAAAATCAAGTCGGCATGCTTGAAGCCTACCCAGGGTTCCTCTTCCATCTTTACCCTCGCAAAATACTATTAGCTCAAGACATACTCCTCTGTCCCCCCTTGAATTTCATTCTATGTGAAAACTTCGGGAAGTACACCTTCCCAGGGATAAGAGATCATTAGCAAAATTGTTGTACTTTCAGTATATTAGGAAATATTTATATAATCTTTTGTTGTCTGGCAGATCTATAAAATATATATATATATATGTATATATATAATTATGTAAAGCTACAACTTTATGCACTTTAAATAAAAAACTTTGAGAAGCATTTCAAAAACATACAAAATATCTAAATAGCTCTCCCTTGTCCCTCTCTCTCTCTCCTTCTGTGCCACTCACACGCACAAAAACTGTCTGCCTCTGTCTCACCCATTCTCTCAAACTTTGAAATCTGTCACTCTCACTTTCTCCGTTTCAGTAGGCAATCCCCAGGTGGGCTAAATTTAAAAAGCATCGAGATGTCGTCGCGCCGACAAACTGCATTCTAAATCTGTGTAAAATGTTCTAAGGGTGGCCAGTATGCACATATGTATGTATATGTGTACACATACACACATATGCATATACGTATACATGTGTATATGTATATTTAGATGAGCTGCCCGCTTGTGTAATTCATCTGAAGATGGTGCTGAAAAGGTCACGGCGACTTTTGCGACTGTGGGCCGAACAAAGTGAAAGATCTCCAAGGGACTTTCGGCCCGACTCGGGTGTGCTCGCCCACAAATGCCCGGCAATGGGGCAGGTCAGTACCAGGCTCTGCTACCTCAGCTAATAATGCCAAATTGGTATTGGCTCCATTTACTCTACACATAGACTTCATGACTTGTCTATGGGGATATATTATTATATTATTATCCGATTGCTTGTAAGCCTTTTGATTGGCTTAGTGCTTACCTTAAATATTGGAGCCGGCTAAATCGGTTCAGTATATCACGTAAAGCTAATGCTTTCAAGGAATTGTTTGCAATATTTGAGAGCTTGGCTTCTCCAATATATGCCGTAAATAGTTCTCAAATTATAGCCATGCCCACCAGGTATAGACCTTCAGGTTTCTGTGCATGCTTCTGATATTCCAGATAATGTACATATGCATACATGTATGTATATGTGTGCTATATACAAACAAGTCTTAAATGAACAAAGTAGGAAAACCTAATTGCAAGTCGTATGTGTGTGTGTGTGTGTGTGTGTGTGTGTGTGTGTGTGTGTGTGTGTGTGTGTGTGTGTGTGTGTGTGTGTGTGTGTGTGTGTGTGTGTGTGTGTGTGTGTGTGTGTGTGTGTGTGTGTGTGTGTGTGTGTGTGTGTGTGTGTGTGTGTGTGTGTGTGTGTGTGTGTGTGTGTGTGTGTGTGTGTGTGTGTGTGTGTGTGTGTGTGTGTGTGTGTGTGTGTGTGTGTGTGTGTTTAATGATTTTCCTTCGATAACCTCAAGTGCAACATTTTCAAGAAGACGCAACGCCGAGCAATCAAGTACCAAGACAAAGATCGTATGCGAGAGAAAGAAAGAAAGAGAGAGAGAGAGAGGGAGGGAGAGGGAGAATCGACAATCAGAAGGTAGATCCAACAAATCCGTTGAAACACACGGGATCGACGCTGCGACAAGGCGTGGGGTCTATTTGTTTACTTTACATTTTCGTTTTTATTTTTTTTAGTGGGTGCTGCTGTGAATACCCTGTAATGTGAGCTACCCTGCGGCTGTTTAGCTTGCCTTATACTACACATTTATATCATAGTAGAGTTAGTTATGCGATACTCTCACATGGTAAGAGTTTATAGTTCTATGTAGAATGGAAATTATATATTATAGCCACTGACTTGGTTCATTGGAGCACATATGTATATTGATATATGCAAAAAATATACATATAACACTTAATCGAACAATAATAAATTTAATTGCAAAGAGCTTGAAGTGAGCTGAAACACCCAGTACGTATATTTACAGGGTATAGGTACTGAAGTGTTGTTGGTTTTGATGTTTCTCCACTTCGAATGTCGAGTGAGTCCTTTGTCGGAGTCCACTTGTGCCCCACTATTCGGATGTGACAGACTTGATATGAGCTATGTAACCCCACTTCGTGCCTTACTCTCTACTTATCCCTTAACCCTTATCTCTTTATTTTTCTGTTTCTCTTTGTCTCTCTCTCTCGCTCTCACTCTCTCTTTTTTCTGTCTCTCATCATCTCTTTCTATGCATCGCGTCCCCTATTACACATATCTTTATTTACTTCTTACTTACTTTATTTATTTACTTACTTTTCTTCTCCCTTTCTTCTTCTTAATTTACTCACTAGCTATCATTCTCTCTGTCTCAATGTCACTGTCTCTGTGTCTCTTGTTTCTCGTCTCACTTTATTCCTCTCTCCTTCTCTAACTCTATATCTGTCTCCTTTTCCCTCTCTACCCTACCGCTCTTCTTTTCTCGGTCTCTATCCTTCTACCATCTCTTCTGTTCTCCCTATAACTCTCCCTCTCTCTCCTGCAAACTTCTATTCATTTCACTTTCTCTCTCTCTCTCTCTCTCTCTCTCTCTCTCTCTCTCTCTCTCTCTCTCTCTCTCTCTCTCTCTCTCTCTCTCTCTCTCTCTCTCTCTCTCTCTCTCTCTCTCTCTCTCTCTCTCTCCTGCATTACACAAAATTTAAATCTTTAGCTTTAGCTACTTACCATCAATCAGTCAATTCAATCAGTGATTCAATCACTCAATCTGGAATGCAAACAATCCGAAGGCAGACACAAACATATTAGAGAATTGACGCAACTCTCAAGATGTTTATCCTTGACTCTGCCTCAATAATGTTATTTGGGCATTGGCCCTGCGCCGTTGTCCTTGAGCCTGGCAGCGCCCTGGAGCTGGAGCTGGAGTTGAAGTCCCAGTCGAGGCTGAGGCTGAGGCTGAGGCTGAGGCTGGAGCTGGAGCTGTAGCTGTCTGCACGCCTTTTCCCAGTCCACGCAGACCCTAAGCACAACGAGACCCTAAAAATGGCTTAGGCTGAGGGCAAACTCTACCCTGGCCACCATCAGGATGCAGAGCAGGAAAAGATGCTGAGAGCAATAATGCTACTATAATTCTTGTTGTTTCTGTTGCTGCTGGGTGACCTTCAAGGATTGAGTGCGCGAACGACAAGGACGACGCGTCGCAAGCAGCAATCGGGAATCCGCTTTTGGCCCACAGTCCTGCCCGGCCTGGGATGGCTCTGGGGCTGTCTGTGCGCCCCCAGCTCCAAGCAGCCGGTTGAATGTCCTGCTTCTTTTTGTTGTCTGGCAAGTTTGTTTTGGGGCTCGCTGCTCGGATTTCATTATGCTTTTTGAAGGTCGCAGACAGCACGCACGACGAGAACGAGCGAGCAGGAGAGAGAGGGAGTGAGAGACACACACGTGCCATCTAATCACAGAAAAACACCCCAACGCCCCCATCGGCTGAGCCCCGCCCACTTTCGCCTGACAGCCTCAGCGCGCCCCTCGCATATTTGTGTGCCACATTTGCAGACATTTGCCCGCAGGACAGGCAAAATACCAAAAAAACAAAGGATACGCACTTCGCTCCTGCCACGCCTTACCGCGCAGACCCCTTTAAATGTTTAATATAATTTCGCTGCAGACTTTCCTTGCGTTAAAGGGCAACGGCAATGTCCTTGACTAGTGCAAAATTCAAAATGAATAACAAAAGAGTCAACAATGTGCCGGTGCCACGCCCTAGTTGCGCCGTCCACTTAGGCTGCCTAAATAGAAAGCGCTTTAGGTAGGTAACTAACTGTCGATACTTGTGTGTTGCGCTGTACGTACGTACGGGCTTGTCTGCATGTTGCCTCAACATGTTGCCAAGCGACAGACGCGCTCAGCTTTGCCACTCACTCACTCTCCACAACAAAGGGCTCAGTTCTCAACTACTCATTGAGTGATTCGGCTCACCACACTGTGGTGTGTTGGCCTTTCGTTTTTACACTCGCTCTCACGCAGCTTTGAGTAGTTACGCTCGTGACATCAAACTGAATCGCCTACATACATACACACATACATATACATACATAAGTTCTATAATTAGTGAATTTGTTCGCTTTTCATTTGCTGGTGAAATTCAACGCATGCATGCAAATATGTACATACATACACACAGATATATGTATGTATATTAAAGTGCATCATATACCTACATATAAATACGTTTGAATACATAATATACCATATGTATTGTATGTACGTACATACATACATACATACATATACTATGGCGAATTGTGAAAAAAAAGCTGAGAGAACGCAAACAAGAATTAGAGACGGCGGCGGTAGCGGTGCCAGCGACAGTGTCAGCGGCAGCGTGAATTGCGACTGAACAGCTACAAAGCTTTTCGTTTGTTTTGAGTGCATTTTTTAGCAAACAAATAATGGTGTGTATGTATGTGTTTGCGCGCGCGCTTTCGTGTGCGCATGTGTGCCAGTAAGTGAATACTCGTTCATTCCGTTATTATTAAGCTTATTGCATTTGTTGTCTTCTTTTACTACACGCCGGTCTGGTCTGCCGGCCGGCCGGCTACGCCAATGTCTGTTACGTGTGTGCATGAGCCGCGACTGTACTGGCGTTTCGGCATTGTCTTTGTCGCTGCCTCCTTTGCGTATTGTTATTTTTGCAGCTGCTGCTGTTGCTGTTTCTGCTGCTTCTGCTGCTGCTGCTGCTCTTTCTCTCTGGTTACTTGCGTTAGTCATATTATTGTTGATCTTGTAGTTGTTGCTGTTCTTCTTCATACCCTCCTTTGTGTTTCGCCTTTTGTTTTTGCACTTGTGCGTAAATCCTTGCGAAATTTACGTCTGCATTTCCAATTGTCCTCGCCGCTGTCCGAAGGCAGAGCACCTACATATGTATGTATGTATGTAAACTCATTTTCTATTGATAAGCAAATGCATTTCGAAGGGCAAGTGGACTTTAATTGTTTACTTAATTACATATGTATGTATGTACATACATATGTACATACAATATGGCACAGCCTATTTTTTTAAATGTTTATAAAACTTTTTTTTGTTTAATTAAAATTAATAAATCAATCGGATCGCAGTTTGTATTCGCAAAATTATGAAATTGGACGCAAAAAAGCTTTTGCGCCACTTGCCCGCGCCTCCTGTGAAAAAAAGTGATAGCTTTCGAAAGCTTTAGCTGAATAGCTTAATAGCATTACATTATTTGATGCAAGCCCAACTGTGTGGGTGGCAAGGGCACAGGGAAACGTCACACCGACTGCCGCACTCCCTTGCCGATGAAAATGAATACATATGTACATATATGTAAGAGAAATGTTGAATATAATAATTTAAAACATTATTTTAATTTAAATATTACAAACATACATACATATGTATGTATAAATAATGATGTTTATTTCTTGTTTCTATTCTTTTTAATTTATTTTGTAATATTATAAATATAAATAAACAAATAATTAAATAACTCAATTAAAAAAAAAGTTTCTTTTAATATGAATGGTAATATTATATTTATAATCCTTTTTTCTATTATTTATTTATTTCTTTTCATTTTTTCAAGATAATCTTGTTTCATATTTCATTTTTTACTGTCAATATTTTCACGTTCGCAATTTCTGTTACTTTTTCATTGCTTTTTGCGTTTCCATTTAGGAATTCGGAAACGACGCAGTATACTACAAAGTTGCTAAAGTAAATGCCATAAACGCTTAAGTGTGGCAAGTGGACAATTGCATTTAATCATACATATGTACATACATATGTATGTACTTACAAACATACATATATGTACATATGTACATACATACATGTTTACGGATTTTGATAACAATTGAATTTTGAGAGCAACCTTTTTAGATTTTGTAATGTGAAAAGAACTTTAATTATTTACAGTTACATAGGTGCAGAGCTACAGTTGTGATTTTTGTTTTTCTTTTCTTTTTTATAAAATAAAAACTTACGAAAGCTTAAGAATTTAATGTTTGTTAAATAACAGAAATACTTTTTACTCTCTAAAATGTTGGATTCCAGCTGTTACACTTTGGACTTGCTTTGATCTTCAATCAGTTATGTATGTATGTATCTATGTATCTATGTACATATGTATTTATGTATGTATGTAAATGGCTCAACAGATTTTGTGGTTTCCATTGCAGTTGTTGCTGCGACGCATTAAAATTGCAATTACATCAACACCTGCCAAACAAAAACTGTAACAGCAACAGCAACAACAACAACAACAACAATAGCAACAACGACGCCATCTTATCAACTCTAAACGGTAACAGCGTGTTGTGTGCCCGCCCTGCATGCCCCACTACAATGTAATCACACGTGTTAGTCTTTAAATATGCAGCTAGCTAAGCGGAGAGAAGGAGAGCACGAGCGAGACAAAGAAAGGGGTATGGAAAGATAGAGAGAGAGTAGTAATTTCGTAGCAGAATATGCACATACATATGTATGTACATATGTATGTATGTATGTATGTACGTGTTGTGTCTGGTGGCGCCTTTGGGTTAAAAGCGATTTCGTAAGTTACACACACACACCCTCTCTCTCTCTCTCTCTCTCTCTCTCTCTCTCTCACACACACACACACACACACATATATATATATATATATATATATATATATATATATATATATATATATATATATATATATATATATATATATATATACATATATAGAATGCTATCGATGCGTTGTTACAAATGGCAAGTTTAAAAAGAGAAGAAAGATAGAGACAATATTAGCAATTAATTTTCCTACATATATTAATGAGTTTTGTTTTTGTTGCTGTTCTGGTTGTTGTTGTTGCTTCTTGGTCGAATTTGCATTTGAATTAGATAATTTTTAGCGTTTAACCATTACTAACATAAACACAACAACTAACAACTGTGACGCCGACTGCGCTGCCAGCCACACTTGTTGCCTTTATTTACGCAGTTGGCTTTCGCGCAATGGCGTAGCATTTTCTACTATGCCAAATGGCAACAGCAACAACAACAACAACAACAACAACAACAACAAGCAGAACGAGCGAAAAATTAAACACGCGCAAATAATTGCACAAAATACCAACAGCGACAGTATTTTGAATACACACGTACAAATGTACATACATACATATGCATACGTACATACATATGTATGTATGTATTTATGTATGTAGGCATGCAAGTGTAATCGCAGCAGCAGCAGCAGCAGCAGCGCCGACAACAAGAACAAAACGACAAAGCACACAAAAGTGAAATACAACAACAACAAGAACTACTAGAAAGAAATCTCGACGCAATCCGACCACCAGATGATTCCCTGTAGCCTGTGCGGCTGTGTTAAATGACACGAATTCCGAGGAAGAATCAAAAATTACACGAGGATTTATTGAATAAAATATTCTCCAATGAGCAGCTGAGAATGGTCAACATTATGGTTGTTTTAGACTCTCAATCTACGGAGATGTTCATATGTATGTGTGTATGTATGTACGAGATAAATTTTGAAAACTGAATTTCCATACAGAATTTCGATATACATATGTACATATGTATGTATGTATGTACATACTTATCGAAAAATTTGCATATTCCTAGATCAGGATCTGCCAACATTGACTGAACATTTGCGCGAAACAATTATACCCAGACTTGTCATATTCAATGGGTATACAGTTTACATACATGGGCAAAAATGCGCGACAACCTGAAGAAAGCTTCTGCGCTGCCGCCGCTGCTGCTGCTGCGCCTATTCTCTTGCTTTGTGGCCCATCCGCTGCATATGTAAATACACACACACATACCCATGTATGTACGTTCGTGTATGCGTGTGTGTGTGTACGTGTACGTAACACGTAACGTACGCGCAGCAGCGAGTATCATAGAACTAGAAGAGCCAAAGGGCCAACCGCAACGGCAACGGCAACGGCAACAAAAGTAAAATGTAAAGTGTAAAATGCAAAATCAACAAAAACGAAATCGAAAACGAAAACGAAATAAATCGCATGCGAAAACGGATTATTGAGCAAAATAACGGACAAATCAATGCAAGGCGAGCTCACGCGAGCACACACACACACTCATCACACTGGCGCGCACTAACACACACCCCATTTCCTTGGTGCGGCAGTGGGCCACTCCATTAGAGCAGACACCATGGTCAGCACCAGGCTGGAATCGATGGCAGCCTGGAAACTAATGAGCACCATCGCGGCCATGATGGAGCTCCGCCGAATCGAGCGAACAAGGAAGCGAGACGAGTCGCCGGAAAACACATATTGGACTACATACATACATACATACATATGTATGTACATATAATCTTGTTAATAAAAGAATAAAAAAGTGAACAAAAAAATGGGAAAAATAGTTGAGACAAAAAGTTGCCAAGAAATTCAAGTAAAGTCTTTGATTAAAGACATATTCAAAAAGGATAATACATACATATGTATGTATGTACATATGTATATCTTAGCTGTATGTATACTATCCATATATGTACATATGTAAATAGGTATGTAGATATGTTAATGTACTGCATCCACCACAGCTTTATCTAATAGGCTTTATTCAATTAAATAAATAGCCTTTATTATTATTGAAAAATTAAGAAAGCTCGAGACTGCTTGACACGGACCCAGGAAAAGTTCAAGCCTCTAGCTTTTATACATACATACATATGTATGTATGTATCTTCTGAGATCTTCTCAGTTCGTCGCCCTGATCAAGAACAAATATACATACATATGTATGTATGCATGTATGTACTTTATGGATCTTGCGATGATTCCCCTTCCGCCTGTTATACATACATATATTTTTAGCAGAACCATTATACTCTGATTGCCCATTTCATTTGAAATACATGCATATGTATGTATGTACATAAATATTAATTTGACCAAATATGTACATACATATGTATGTATGTATGTATGTATGTATGTATGTATGAGATTAATTGAGTTAGGTTAGTATTGTTATGTACATACATACATACATGTATGTATGTATGTGTGTACATATCCTGTTCAGAATGGATAGCATTTTATGCATTTGCATATATGTATATGTATGTATGTATGAAGATGTTCCCAGATTGGGAATATTGCGAAATTAGACTAGTTTCCTCAAATCAATAAAAGTACATAAACCACGCCCCCTTAGCCACAAAATTGAAAAAAAGAAGAAGAAGAAAAAACCAAATATATACATATGTATGTATGTATATGTATTATAACATATCATATATCAGATTGTCTCAGTACAGGGCGATTATTTCAATAAGTATACATACATACATACATATGCATGTAAATTCCCATGGTATAGGCCTATAATATTGAAGCCCAAGCGCAGCCGTAGCCAACTGCGCAGCTGGCAGAGCTCGTGCTTATGCGACTCCCAGTTGCCAGTGTACGCAGAGTTCTGCGAGCAAGTGTACAGTCTGTCAAGAATGAGTTGGCACACTGAAAAAAAATTAATTTTTTTGACTTTGGATGTAAATGTCTAAGTTATTAATGCATAAAAACAAGTTGATGTATGTATGTATGTATTTTCCTTTCGTTGAGTTCGTGCATCTGGCAACAAAGCTGTTCAATATCTGCTTTGTATCTAGTTTGTGTGCGTGTGTGTTTATTGTTGTTTATATTTTGTCGGCACAAAAATCGAGAGTCGCTGTTTAGCAATTTTGATAAAATTCTGTATTTAAAATTCTTTAATTTATAAAATTAATTACTGCGGTTATTAATCAAAATAAAACTTTATATTCATTTTACCATATTTATTTTTTAATCATTTTTAAATTAATGTTTGCAATAATAAATTATAAAAAATAAATTTTATAAAATAAAATAAAACAAGTAAGAACGTTGCAGTCGGGCGCTACCGACTGCGGAATACTCATTCACAGTCCGTATACATGATGCTATGTTTACAAAGGGTCATTTATTCTTATTTCAAATTTAATTTGGCTTTAAAAAAATGTAGTACAAAACAATTATGCTTTTTGATTATATTGTAGCTTTTGGTAATTTTATCGAGTAATCGATAATTATTATATTGATCGACACCTATTGCAGATTCTTAAGCGTTTGCATTCTAAGAATTGCGATTGATTTCTGGATTTTCTAGCTGTTATTGTAGTTTTGTCAGATGACGCTCTGTTATTAGCTTATTGTATTTTAGCTACCGGATTGTCGAGCAAAACGATAGCGTGGGTGATAGAGGCGTCGCAAGTTGTGTTACAGCGGCGGAGGTTCTTCTTAAATAGCCCTCATATATGTATGTACGCATATATGCATGTATATGTATGCACATTTGATAAACATGGCTTGGGTGCGAGCTCAAATCCCGCGGAAAACTCTTTTTTGTAAATTGCAAATTTTGTTATTTTAGCATCTTTTATATTTTTTATATTTTTTAAATATTTAAATTTTATTTTTAAATTTTATAAAAATGCCTATTATGCCTATTTGTATATACATGTACATACATACATAGATAGCTCAAGCATATAAATGTCGCAATTTGATACTACAAATGCCGATTGCCACGCCCCTAGTGGCCGTAGACACCTCATTTTTGGCCAGATCTTAGAAAGAGCTAAGGGTAACGTAAATGCAAAATTTGAATGCTTACGCTCAAAAAATGTGAAAATTACAGGGTATTTTTCGATATGCCACGCCCACAAATAGGCGTAACAATTGTTTTTGGGGCATCGATAGAGGAGGTTACCAGTAACTCAACTATCCAAATTTGAAGCTTCTAGCTCTTAAACTGTAGGAGATATAAAGTTTTGCGGTTTGCCACGCTCCCTTTGGGCGGACATATATCCACTATAGCTTGTTGGACTTGGGAGGTCAACTCGCGTATATATACCAAATTTCAAGTCTCTAGCATCAATAGTGCCTAAAATATAGCCAAATTTGAAAAATTACTATATCTTCACGTCCGATTTGCCACGCCCCTATTAGGCGTAGACATAAAATTTTTTCATCAGTCATAGAATTATAGCATTAGCTCACATGCGAAATTTCAACGTTCTAGCTTTAGAACTTTAGGAGGTACAGTTTTATCTGATTTGCCACGCCCCTAATGGGCGTAGATATATCCATCATAGCTTTTTGGATTTGGGGGGTCAACGCGGATCTACATACCAAATTTCAACTTTCTAGCTCTTCAACTAACATGATTTCTGGTATATCGGAAAATGCATTTTCCGATTTGCCACGCCCCTAGTGGGCGGATCGGGAAAATTTTAGCACTTTATAAATCGGAGTTATACACGAGTATGTGTTCCAAATTTCAAGTCTCTAGCTTCAATAGCGGCGAAATGAACTGCGTTCATACGGACAGACGGACGGACGGACAGACGGACGGACAGCAAGACGGACATTGCACAAAACCAATATACTAATTCACTTCGTGAATGAGTATAAATATAATAACTGTTGGGCTCAGCTATTATCGCTTCCGTTGAATTAAGAGCGCGTCGTAACTTATTTGTGTGTATATAATTATATAATAATTAATTAAAAAATTCAATAAAAAATAATTTTATTTTTATTTTAGAATTTGAAACTGAATTTTTTATTTAAATTTATTATATTGCTAATTCAATCGTTTTCTCGCGATATCACATTTGGTAATTATTATATAATAATTAATTATATAATTCAATAAAAAATAATTTTACTTTTATTTTATAATTTTAAAAAGAATTTATTATTTAAAATTATTATATTGCTGATTAAATCATTTTCTCGCGATATCATATTTGGTAATTATTATACAATTATATAATAATTAATTATATTATTGTAAAGTTATTGCAAAGTTTTTGTTTGCAGCAAAATGTTTGCACTCTGCATATGATAGCTGCAATCAAATTGCCACGCCCACTTTAAAGATTTTATCACAGCTGATTCTATGATATGATGACGTGTGTGTGTGTGTGTGTGTGTGTGTGTGTGTGTGTGTGTGTGTGTGTGTGTGTGTGTGTGTGTGTGTGTGTGTGTGTGTGTGTGTGTGTGTGTGTGTGTGTGTGTGCTAGAACATGTTTTCTAGAAATTTAAATTTAATACATATACAAATGAATTACAAATATCAAATTTTTTCATATACATACATAAATACATACATATGTACATATGTATGTACATCATTTATAGATTCATATTCCGCCTAGAAGAAGCGCACCTTCTTCTTACTCTGTTTATTTATCTTCATTTGCTTGAGCGCAATTTAATTAGATAGGAAGCCTACCTCAACCTCGAATGCCTCAGAACTTTGTTGTTACTTTTTCCTTTTGTTTTGTTTTCCTTTTCTGCTGCTGTTTGCTTTAGCTTTTTTGTCTTTGGTCTCAGAAGTTCAGAGGTTCAATCAACTACATATTTATGTACATACATACATATGAACGTAGTAAAGCGCGGGGAGAGTCAGAAAACAAAAGGAGCTTGAATTACATGCACATGGATACAGTGCGTGTGTGTGTGTGTGTGTGTGCTCGCATCATTCTATATGAAAGTGTGTGCGTATGTATGTATGTACATGTGTAAAAGCCTATGTACATCCATACATACGCAACTTGTGATCAGACATGGTATTAAGATAAATATGTATACATATGTATGTATGTATGTCTATATATATATATATATATATATATATATATATATATATATATATATATATATATATATATATATATATATATATATATATATATGCGTAATTTTACATGAAGAGAATGCAGAATATTTGCACCTAATTTTTATTTTGTATACTTTTCATTTGTAAACAAACCTGAGCTGGTCGTGCACTTGCATTCACTCACGAAAAAACTCACTCACTTACTCAAATGCTCATTCACTCGCTCGCTCGCCATCTGACTCACTCGCTCGCTCACTCACTTACTGGCTTGCTCACTCACACACTCGTTTGCTCAGTTGCGCGCTCTCACCGGCCGGCAGAGCCAGCAAAACAAAAATAAACAGAGAATATACATACATATGTATGTATGTATATTATATTGAGTAGCAAAGAAAGCGAGAGACCCCGCCGCCGCAGCCAGCAGAATGAATGTGCGGCATAGGTTGTATATTTCAGCAACGACACTCTTATTTCAGACGTCGGATCGGTTGCACGTGTTACGCGCAGTTGGCTCTTCGTCTTTGTAGGTTTTTGACTTTCCCGCTCAACAAAAAAATATATAAGTAATTTAATGAAACAAAATACTAAGAATTATTCTGCAATGATTAGGCAAAGCATTAGACGACAACAGCAAACAACAAATAATAATATAATAAATGTTTACCAAAAATAAGCTGAAACCACAAAAAGTATATCGGGGACTTACTTAAATCAAATAAAGAGTACCAAAAAAAAAGAAACCAAGTGATTCAGATAAAAAAATCCAATTTTTTTTTTGGAAAACTGACATTGCTAAAAATAAGCGAAATTTTCTAGACATCAAATTTACAACAATCACGGCAGGGCAGCAGCCGCCGCAGTCATCTTGAGAAAAACTTCCGTTTCGTCGAGTAAAAGTGAACGTGAAGTGAAGCCGCGAAGCTCGTCAAATACCGTTACAACGACTAGACAATTGGTTAGCGCCGAGTGTGTTCGTGCGTGGTGTGAGTTGTGCGAAAGCTGAAAAGGAAGCCGAAGGAGAGCAATAAATCATCGTAAATGAATTTTAAAGAAGTTCCATGAAACGAAATTAAAAGGAATTGCAAATTACTCAAAGACGCGCGAATCGACGTACAAGTTTTTATTGTGATTTTTCTTCTATTTTTTTTTTGTTCCTGCTAGCAGTGAGTCTTCACTATTCACACAGTTACAAGTTTTTGCGTGTGTTTAGTTCAATCATATTTAGCTTGTTCAATCAAGCATATTGTTAAAAAGAAGATACAACAATTAACGAATTGGATTACATTTTCATTGCATCTACTATTGGACGGACATCCGCACATACATACGTGTAGCAGAGGTAAGCTGAGTGCAATTTTTCGAGTATTAGTTTAGTGAAAATAAACAAGAGCTGTCAGACTCACGCACAAACGCATACACTTACATATGTATGTGACAACTATGCCGACACTTTTCGTTTTGCCACATCCTTTCGTTCTGCGGACAAGTAAGAGAGTGCGACGTGTTACTTTAATTTCTTTTACCGCTATCGTTGTGCGAGTGTGGGCAGAGTGAACGGAATTAGCTACTCGGGATAGACAGAGAGGTAAATGCATCAGAATGATGTCTGTCATCGGTTTAACTGTCTTTTCGTATTTGCGCAAGTGTGTGTACTTGCGCGCGCGCCCGCCTGTGTGTGTGTGTGTTGTGTGTGTTGTGTGTCTGACTGTCTGCGAGGCAAATCAACAGAGTTCGCGCGAGTTGCCAAGCGATTTGAATCGCAAATCAAATCAAATCAAACAATTTTTTTTTTTTATAATTAAGAGCCAGTGCCAGTGCGCAATGTTGCTCTGATAACTTTTTTGAACTGCTGCTGACGTCGGCAGCAGTAGCAGCTGTAGTTGCTGTTGCTTTGAGCTACTACACTTCGGATCTTACATCATTCTTAGGATGTTAAATTTTGCTGTCAAACTTTTTATTTTCTTACTTCTCTTCTTCACTTTTTACAAGATGGCTGCGTGCGTCGTAAGTGTGATACCTACTTTTATGCGTTTGCCTTTTCCTAAGAATGTCGCATGAGAAAGCTCAGTGAAAAGGAAAAAAAACTAGCTAGGACTAGGAATTCAAAGAATTTAAGTTAGATCGACGGGATTAAGGCAGAACGTGAAAGTCTTAAAAATAATATTTTGATACTCACTTAAAAGAAAAAAATATATATAAATTCAAAAACAATATTTTTTACAACGGGAAACAAATACAAATATATAACATATTTTTTTTATATGATAAAAAAATTAATTTTATAAAAGATTAATAGTTCTACAATATTTACATACTTAAAAATATATACATATAAAAACAACGCAATTAATGATGCTGTGATAAACAATATAAGACACTGTTGGTAATAGTATATCCAGCTCTTGTAGGAAGTCTATGGATTTACATTGAATACATTTTCCAATATTAGCCAAATGTTTTGAAATTGAATACAATTATTCATGGCCTGCTCTTCCCTCTCTCTCTCTCTTTCTTTCCCTCTCTCCCTCTCTCTTTCGCTTCACACAGTTTTTGCAGCTGGATACTGTGCTACAGTGCTACTGTTCTATAATAGAGCAGGCACACCTTACCCCCGCTCACCCCAAAGTCAGGACGTAATTTGTGAATAAAGGGGAAAGAGAAGGTGGCCAAAATGACGACCGTTACCAGCGGCATTTGCATCAGCAGCGATTTCGACTTGGACATGGATTTCAGCGACCTGATGGAACTCAACATCAACTACAGGCTGCCCAGCATACAGAACGACGTGGAGAGGATCGCCGCCGAGCACTCGCACCTGAACAGCTCCTCGCTGTTCGACGACATAGACTTCAAGCCGGAGATTCGCAACGGCGACTGCATGTGGTCCACCTTCGGCAGCTCCGGCACACACGGCGCCAGCAGCAGCGGCGGCAACAACCTCTCGGCCGCGTCCAGCTACAGTGAGAGCAGCGCCGTGCCGCCAGCCTTCGTCAGCGGGGGCGCGCTGTGCATCAAGCAGGAGCTGGAGGATGAGGATCAGCTCGGGGAGGAGCAGCACCAGCAGCTCGGCCTGGATCACGATCTCGACCAGGAGCACGACAACGACAGCAACAGCGAGAACTGCCCCCACAACAGCAACAGCCACAGCAGCAAGAGAATGAGGATGAACAGTTGCAGGTCAACTGGCGGCAGCAGTAAGTCCGCTGCGGCGACGACAGCAACGCACACGATTCAGATACCCAGCCGGGCGACGCAGCGGGAACCCACTATCGAGCCGTATATTCCGCCAGGCGGCTCGCTGCTGCGCAAGAGCAACACGCAGCACAAGCTGCAGCAGCAGCAGCAGCAGCAGCAGCAACAGCAACAGCAACAGAAGCTGCATCAGAAGCTGCAGCAGCAGCGCTACAGCTGTTTGATAACAAGCAGCAACAGCCTGCCGGATGACGACCCCATGCCGGAGGTGTTCAAGCACAACGTGGACCTGCGCGCCTGTGTGATGGGCAGCAACAATATTTCACTGACGAGCAGCTCCGACGAGAACATCATCGACCACCTGAGCCGGGAGCTGCAGAACACGAGCAAGGAGCGCATCGACCTGCCCTACCGCATCCCGAACGATCCGCCCATCATCACGGACGTGCTGGAGGTGCTCAACCAGCAGGCGCAGCAGTCGGGCCGCTCGGCAGCGGAGGCGGCCGCGGCAGCTGCCGCAACCCTGTCCCCCCCGGCCACGACGGCCACCAGCTCGGACTCCGACTCGGACTACGGCGATTGCTCCATGCGCCACATCAGCGACCACAGCTACACGCGCTGCAACGAGGTGGAGGCCAACCTGGACACGCCCTCAGACTCTGGTGAGTGTTGTGCGCCCCTCTGTTATACCTAGGATAATTATAAGAGTTTATAGGTCAATAGCCCCTCGATCCACCCCTTTCGCCCTCTCCCAATATCTAAGCGTCCTGGTGCATTTTCTGATTGATTCGATTCATGAATATCCCCCCGCATCGTGCATCTCTCAATCTCGTCCCGTTTCGCTTCGCCCCGCCCCGCCCAAAGGCATTCAACTAGTGTGTGCCGTGCTGTGCGTGGGTGACTGATGACGCGCCCAAAAATCGATCGCCTACGTCAACAGCAAACGTAGTAAACTTTTTGCTGCTGGTAGCACACACGCCCATACGCTTACACGCCCACTCGATGGGCATCGTTGTCAAGTTTTGGGCAGAGCTTTCATTGATTTTCCTTTCCCAGCGCACTCGAGCTCCCAAATAGCCCCCCTCCCCGCCCCCACCGACCCCATCCCCATTATTTGCACATTTCGCTGGCGCCTTGTAGCCTACGCATAACAGTGAACAACCCCCACCCAATGCCTCCTTCACCCCCAACACACCCCCCCTGTTGCCACGCGTGCTTTTCATTGCTCATTATGTGTCTGTGTGTGTGTGTGTGTGGCCATGGCGTCATCCTCTCGCACATTTGTTGAGAAGCATCCCCAAATGCCGCCATCTTGCGCAGTTTGTGCTACGCCCAAAAAAAGCTGTTTCTCTCTTACTCTCTCACTCTGTCTGTCGGTCTGTCCACCCATCCGCCTGTCGTTGGGCAACAACCCACGGCTCAAGGATGTCTGCGCTCATGCCACATGCCAAAAGCCACGTGGCGTCAGCAGCGCCACACCCTGCGCCCGGCCGTAGTTTTGGGGTTCAATGTCTTCTGGCCATTCTATCTCGTTGCTTCATACCATTTCCCGTAAACGCATTGAGCTGCCCTCGCCAATCTACTATTTCTCTCTACTATTACTACTAGTAGTACTACTGCTACTACTACTACTACTACTACTACTAATACTAATACTACTACTAATACTACTACTAATACTACTACTACTACTACTACTACTACTACTACTACTACTACTACTATTAGTATTACTACTACTACTACTACTACTACTACTACTAATACTACTACTACTACTACTACTACTACTACTACTAATACTACTACTACTACTAATACTACTACTACTACTACTACTACTACTACTACTAATACTACTACTACTACTACTACTACTACTACTACTACTACTACTACTACTACTACTATTAGTATTACTACGGCTGGCACAAATACAAATGCAATTTGGCGCGTAAAGCTTTCATTCACAAACTGCACTCGCGTGCACACACACACACACGCACAGGGCACAGATAGTCATGGTAGCTCATGTGGGTCGGAATCTCTCCTCCTTGCGTCTTACTTTTGCTCAGACCTCCGCAATTGTTATTATTGTTATCGTTCGTTTTTATACCCTGAACCCATTGAAAATGGGAAATCAGGGTATAACGGTTCTGTTGAAATGTATGTAACAGGCAGAAGGAGGCGTGGCAGACCCCACAAAGTATATATATTCTTGATCAGTGCGACGAGCTGAGTCGATATAGCCCTGTCCGTCTGTCTGTCCGTCCGTCAGGGTATCTCGTAGTCGAGCAGTATCGAATAGAGCTTTCTCACTTGTTTTTTTTTTTATACAACTTTTGTTTAGTATAATGATATGATTAAGTATAAGTATTTTGGCACATAATGTGCTTTGAAATAAAATAAATTGTTTTTGTTATGTTTACAGTGGTAGGCAACTGAATACATAATATATACATATGTATATACATATATATTCTTTTGCTTTTAAAGTTAGAAGTTGACATTCGCGCATATTCAAAATCCCCAAGTGGGGCAAACCCTTTATAAGTTCCATTACCTGTGCATATGTGATGGAAGGCATTTTTATATGAAGCTCCTGCAGCTTCTGCAGTTTGAGCAAGTCTACACCACACACCGAAGTTTTCCAGGCTGAGGTGGAGGGTGATACCAATTCTCTCAACATGGCCAGTCGCCAGATATGCGCCTTTGATGGAGAGGCTTTCAATCATGTCTCCCGGTTTGCTCTCATTATTTATTTTTTTTTTTTTTTTTGTCAATAAAACACGAATACAAAAGCAAAACAAAACATGCATAAAAGCGCAAAGCCAAACAGCAACCGTCGCACGTTGCTGCCTGTCGGCGTTGGCGTCAGCGTTGGCGTCAGCGTCGTCATCGACGTTGCCGGTAAAATGCACATGTGGGCTCTTCGCTCTCTCTCCCGCTCTCGTTCTCGCTTACTCACACTCGCACGCTCACTGCTTGCGCCGAGTGCACTCACACTCGCAGCCAGTTCCGCGACTGCTGCTGCGCTGCTTGACGCATTGTCTGTCGATTAGCGAGCGATTCACAAATGCAGACGCCGCGGCGCAGCGCAGCTGGTTAAGGCAGAGCATATCAGTTTGAACAGTGCATTTGCACATCGGGTTTGTGTCGTGTTTTCTTTTCGAGGGTGTTTCGTGTGCGACTAAGAGAAATAGAAACAGTTTCAGTTATAATTGATATGACACAATAAATTCTGTTATATACACATACATATATAACAGAAGCAACACCCACAATTGCCTTGTTACCAGGCGCGCAAAATTCGCAGCTATCGTCTATTTTCATACACAAATGTAAATAATCATGCATACATGTGTGTGTGCGCGCTTTTTTTTTACTATTAGCATAAAACGCCCACACAATAAACTATTTATTTTATTTTTATTATAATTCTTTTTTTTTTTTTTTTTAATATGAACTTTTTGCTGTTGGTACTCGACTTTTCAAATGCGATTGCGAAAAGCAAAGCGTGTGAGATGATGATACACAGAAAACGCGCAATGTGCGAAAGCCGGTATCAGATTGTTGTTGTTGTCACTGATAGCAGCTGTTGGGCGGCGCTGATAATTGAAAACGTAACGTGTGTGTGTGTGTGTGTGTGTGTGTGTGTGTGTGTGTGTGTGTGTGTGTGTGTGTGTGTGTGTGTGTGTGTGTGTGTGTGTGTGTGTGTGTGTGTGTGTGTGTGTGTGTGTGTGTGTGTATATGTGTATATGTGTATGTGTGTATGTGTGTATGTGTGTATGTGTGTGCGTATGAATAATTTGTCATAAGTATAACATTCATAAAGAACGCGAAACCCATAGCAACAAAAGGGAGAAAAATTAAATCAGCGCAGCGGCAACTACAACAGGTGCGTGCTGCAGATAGTGTGCGTGTGTGTTTGTGTGCGCGTGACAGTTCATTAGCAATTTGAAAGACGGAGATGGCACTCTGAAAAGCGAAAGTGATTGTGAGAGAGGCGCCAAAACGAAGCGGAAGCAACGAATTGTAAGGCTGCAAGCATAGTCCGCGCCTTGACGAAGATGAAGACGAAGCTAAAGACCAACTGTTTGCGTTGCGAGTTGCATAGTGCGAGAAGAATTGGTTGCGCTGTTTTTATGTTAGTCGCAATGGATTTCTCATCAGATGATGATCAGCTGATTGAGCAAAGTTTATTTTTAAAATTGAAACGTAAAAACGTAAATGAAAATATTCACCCTATAAATTTGGGAAGAAAAGCGGGCGAGCGAATTCATATGATTTGTTCTGCACCGTTTTTCGTCTTGAGCTTCAACTTCGTCTTCATCTTCATATTCGTCTTTGTCTTCGTCTTCGTCTTCGTCACGGCGCGCACTATGTTTGCAGCATATAGTTAAACGAGAGAAACTTTGCTACGCACATATGTACATACATATGTTTATGTAGCTGTTATAATTGATATTGTTATTCATTGGCATGTACATATGTATGTGTGTGTGGGTTGCTCTGCTTGATGCTGCTGCTGCTGCTGCCGCTGCTTTGGCGGCCAGCTGTTATTGTTGCTATTGCTTTATTGGCATTTTCGCACCTTTTGATTTGTGCGTAGAACAAAAACAACTAAACGAACTGTTGTTGTTGCGCGTGTTATTTCGAGTACCGAAACCAATTCGAAACACAAAAAACAAAATGTTAATGAACTGAGCGAAGGTCGAATAATCATAAAATAGTGCGTAGAAACCAAAACGAAACAGGAACGCAAAAGTTTATGGGAATAAGCCTAAGTGTTGTTGTTGTTGCTATTTGAATTAACAATTAAATAAAACTAACCAGAAATAGTGCGGCGATGCGTGATGTGTGCAGACAACGCTTAAGGCGGGGGGAGCTGCCCAAGGGCTGTAGATCTGTGTGTGCGTGTGCGTGCGGCAAAATGTCATTCGAAATTCCTTTTACCATATTTATACACATTTTCATTTACTTTTCTGCCTATTTGGCGAAATTTGTTTTGTTGCTATTTTACTTTCGCTGGGGCAGCAAATTTATGCGTCTGGCTCGGGCGCAGTTTACAGCCCAGTTATAACATGCGACCGACCCACCAAACCACCGAAAAAAAAAAAACAAAAAAAAAAAAAAACACACACACACACACACACACCACCCAGCAACAACATAAAAGCTCTAACAATGGTCCAAAGGCTGTGGCGTCGTCGACTAACAAAACTGTTGTCTTCTGTTATTTCGTATTTCGGCAATGTTCGTGCTTCTTACGTCGCGCGTTGTTGCTAGGCGCGTCTTTTTCGTTCGCACTCACACACATACACGTACACGTACCCGACTAACCGCCCAACCGCCCTCCCCCTGACTGTGGTCTTTTTTGTGTGCGTCTCGTTTGCCCTGGCGCTTTCGGCTCGTGCGTCTCGCTCACGCACGCATTCATTATGCCGCTTATTCGCGTACACGTGAAGCAATAAATTTCTATGCTCAAGGTCGACGTTGATGGCGACAGTGGCGGGGACTGCCGGCTGCTATTGCGCTGCTCTTTACACTCGCTCTGTTGATGTGTCGCTGCTTTTTATACCCTGAACCCATTGAATATGGGAAATCAGGGTATAATGTTTTTGTGAATATGTATGTAGCAGGCAGAAGGACGAATCATAAAGTATATACATATATTCTTGGTCAGGGCGACGAGCTCAGTCGATATAGTCCGGTCCGATTTTGTAATTTTTGCCTCCAATATGCAACTTTTAAAGTGTTTTAAAGTGCTTTGGTATGTAAACACATTTTAATCCTATGATTACATTTTGAATGTTTCATGAAGATGTGTTTCATTGAGAAACGGAGGGTTCAGGGTATCTCCTAGTCGAGTAGGTTCGACTTGTATTATTATTTTATGTTTTATTATTATTATTATATTTCTCTTTTTTTTTTTTTTAAATGATGCCGACGCCAACGAGCCTCCCTTTTTGGTCGGATGTTTGTGTTGTTGCCTTAACTGGCGACGCAGCCTCATACATGCACACACACACACACACACACACACAAATACACATGTATATATACTGTATGTATGCATGTGAATAGAATGTTGCCAAAAAAAACAAGAACAGAAGAGGAGGAATGCTGCTGCTGAAATGTTGCCTGAAATGTTGCTGCCTGAGATGTTTCCAGACGCGTTTCGTTGTAATTTTAATAATTTATGTGATGTGTGTGTATGTAGGTGTATGTGTATGTGTTGATATTGAAACATTTATGTTAGAAGCTGGCGCATTGCGGCATTGTCAGTGGACGACGTCTCTGCCTGCTCTTAACGACTTCTTTTTTTATTGTTATTGCGTTTTTATTTTTGGCGACATTTGTCATTTGAAAAGGGTTTGGCGAGCATGACTCATAATGCTGCTGCTTCTTCTTCTTCTTCAGTGAGAAGAGGGCGTGGCATTACAGATTCCAAGTGTTGCGGCAACAAGTTGCGCGCAGCAATGGGTAATTGCAATCAACGAGTCGTGGGAAGCAGCCGCAGTAGCGACGGCGACTGCGCAGCGGCTGAATAGGTTAGATGCAATAAAATTTATTATTTTTAAGGCTGCAGCTGCAATTTGTTTTGTTTTTTTTTTGTCTTCTGTTTCCTATTGGAAACCGCAAATTGAAGGCTTCTTTGTTGCCTCGACATGTTGCCAACACATGTTGGCAACATACATAAAGACATACATACATATGTATGTATGCTGATGGAACGGGATCCTCCTGATCCTAGTGTTTGTGCGTGTATACATATGTATATATGTATGCGCAATTGGCTTGGTGCTACTGTGCGAGCGTGGGAACGCTCGTGTGTGTAATCAACATTTATAATGAATACGCATGTAAAAGCTTCTTCCTGTTTTTGGTGTTGATTTCTTTTATGAATTGAAATAATTGGAAGAAGATCCAAGAACAGAAGAGAGTGAAAGAGACAGCAGCATAACAGTTGAGCATAAGAAATGGTTTTCAACAATTTACAAGCCAACAATAACAATAGCAATGAACAGCCACACCCCTCTGCCCCGGTGCGTGGGCGTTGGCAATTTGTCGTTAGCTAAGCGAATAGTTGTCTATTTATTTATTTATACGTGTGTGTATGCATGCAAGTGTGTGTGCGTGCACAGTGGGTCAGCGCAGGCAACAATTTCGAGCTTAGATAAGATGCTTTGTACCACTATGCTTTTCGTCTTACTTATTTGATTTTGCTGCCTTCGTCTTTTATAGGCTTGAAATTCCTCATGTGAGAATTACATCATATGCCATTTTTATTTTTATACTTCATTTTAATTTCATTTTTGCCTCGCACACAGTTGTGTTTACATTACTCAATTTTAAAGCATTTGTTTCGTTCTTTTTGCATTGCTGACGGCAGAGAGAGAGAGAGAGAGAGGTAGGAAGAGAGCGAAAAGAGAGAGAGAGTGTGTGTGTGTGTGTGTGGGATCTATCTCCCACAGCGACAGCCTTTCCTCTATCTTTCTATCTGCTCTTTATCTGTGCGCATTATCAAGAATAACGGGTGTCATAGCCGAGGGCAGCAATGACGTCGATACTGACGCTGACGCTAACATCGCGGCGCTCCGCCTGTCTGCTGCGCCTCAATTAACATTTATGTACATATGTACATACATACATATGTACGTCTGGTTGCTTGGGGCGCTTCAGATTTGCATATATGCATGCACGTGTGTGTGTGTGTGTGTGTGTGTGTGTGTGTGTGTGTGTGTGTGTGTGTGTGTGTGTGTGTGTGTGTGTGTGTGTGTGTGTGTGTGTGTGTGTGTGTGTGTGTGTGTGTGTGTGTGTGTGTGTGTGTGTGTGTGTGTGTGTGTATATATATATATATATATGTGTGTGTATTGAACTCTACTCGCTCTCTGCTGCGCTCTCTTTGTTACCAGCCGACACTGTTTTGTTTTCTTTTTTTTACCGCTTCATCTTGCATCCTCGTAAGTTGAACAATGCACTTGTCATTCGCTGTCCCTTTTCGCAATATGCAAATTTTGTAGGGCAAGAGATTTGGTGGTTGCGGCTGCGGGTCAGTGTGAGTGAGTGAGTGAATGAATCTCACTGACTGTGTGTGTTTGTGTGTGTGCGCGAGTGTCTGTGCCGCAGTTGCTATAGCTCTTCGTATGACGCCCACAGACGACGGCAGCAAATAGCTGCATAAAAGTTGCGCAACTTACAAGTCGTGCTCGTATCGTGTGCCTGTGTTTGTGTCTGTGTCTGTGTGTGTGTGCTTGTGTCCGTATCTGCTGCTGTCTGTGTGTGCACTTTATTTGCAATTGTAATTAACTACGCCGGTAGCAACAACAAGCTGTTTCCTCCATGCCTTGGGCTGGCAATTGTGCTTTATTATTATTATTACTATTACTATTACTACTACTACTACTACTACTAATCCTATTACTATTACTACTTCAGCTAGGCTGTGACTTGATCTGATCTTGGCTCGCTTAGCAACAAAAGTTGGCAAGCTGTCCGGCTATCGCTGCAAACAGGTTTTTCGAGTTTGTTTTGTTTTCTTCTGCTGCTGCCGGCGACGTCAGCAGCGCAGCGACAGTAAAGCTGTGACTGAGCTTTTAAGTATACATACATACATACTTATATACGTATGTATTTACTTTGTAAATCTGTTTGTATATGTGTGCGTTGGCAGCCCTCGCCGTCTGCTCATTATTATAATTGTTCTTTTTTTATACCCTGAACCCATTGAAAATGGGAAATCAGGGTATAATGGTTTTGTTAAAAGTATCTAACAGGCAGAAGGAGGCGTGGCAGACCCCACAAAGTATATATATTCTTGATCGGGGCGACAAGCTGAGTCGATTTGGCCCTGTCCGTCTGTCTGTCCGTCCGTCCGTCCGTCCGTCCGTCCGTCCGTCCGTCCGTCCGTCCGTCCGTATGTATGAACGCGTCGATTTCAGAAGATATAAGAGCTAGAGACTTCAACTTTTTTTTAAAATGTCCGTATATATCACGCGCAGATCGAGTTTATCACTAAAAAACGATAACTCATTCCGATATTTTTTTTATCGATAAAAAACCTTATCAAAGATTAGCTAAAAAATTATATCTCCTACATCTTTCAAGCTAGAGTCTCCAAATTTAAAATGTATATAAAGATGTATTTTATACAATTTCGGTTTTTGTTAAAATTTACCCCCCACCCCTAAATCCACCCCCTCACCCTCATCTTTGTAGAAGTCGTATATCAAATACTAGAGACTTGAGCTTCGGTATACACATACATTTAAACATTATGATTACGTTCTGAAAGTTTCATTACGATCGTACGTCTAGAAATTAAATTATTCAACAAATAAGTTCTGATTATATTGCCAACACTGCAGCGCAACCCAAGCGCAATCGCCTGTATATGTGAGTGTGTGTGCGCGTGAGTTTGTATGTATGCGTGTGTGTGTGTGTGCGTGTGTGTTTGCTAATTATTATTGAAATATAAGTTGCTTTTAGGGTTCAGGGGATCTCGTAGTCGAGCAGTCTCGACTAGAGCTTTCTTTCTTGTTTCTTTCTTGGTTTGCTTGCGCATTGCAGTTCGTATAAATTATATTTGAGGAAATCTCCCTGACAGTGGTGAATTAGTCGCATTCTCCGCGCTGATCGATTTGCGCAACATTTGAAATGCCTTAAAGTTTTTTTTTTTTTTTTTTTTTTTTTTTTTTTCAAAATGCTTTTATTGCTGTTGTTGCCCCGCGCTGTGGGCTTGTTCTCAAAATGCAAATCATTCATAGCTCAACGTCTCGTCGCATCGCATCGCATTCGCGTCTCGTCGCATCGCATCGCATTCGCGTCGCGTCGCGTCGTCTGCGTGCGGCCTCTTCGCGCTGTCCGCATGAGACTACTGCGAGACAAGAACAGCAAAAGAAATGCACAGCAACATTTTTTCTTTTTGCTTTCTGGTTTTTGCTGTGTCAGCAACATGGGGAGCGACATTGTTGCTGCAGTCGCATTCCAGGCTCCAAAAAGAAAGAAAATAAAATGGCCGCTGGGCAACATTCTTGCTGGGGTCTCCGGTAAGGTCTGCTGCTTGTCTAGCCAGCAGACTTCTGCTGCTGCTGCTGGTGATGATGATGATGATGATGATGATGATGATGATGATGTTCACTTTCGTGTTTGGTGGTTGGATAAGATTTTTGCTGTTGCATTGATAATGCCAACGCTCGGCCACCATTGACTCATGCAACATGTTGCCAAAGGTGGTTGCCCACTATGGCAACGCTTGGCTGCCCTTGCCCTTGCCTCTCGCCCTTGTCCCTCGCCAGCCCAGTTCCTTCCCGTTCTCGCTTCTGCTTTGCGTGGTTTCGATTTCGTTCGTTGCGGTCGCTCGTTCACTCGCTCGATGCACTTGGACTTGGACTTGAAATATTGAACGTGGATCTCGAAGATTTGCTGTTGTAGTTGTTGTTGCTTGAACTTTGGAGCTTGATGATGTAGCTGTTGTTGGTTTTATGCTTTTTGCTTGCAGTCTCCAACTTCTTTGTGGTCTCTTCTGCATCACGTCTTCCCCTCTGTCTCTCGACTTGTTTGCACAGTTGCCAAGGCAAGAGGCCAAATACACACACACCATATTTACAATCAGCATATGTGCAAATATGCGTTGTATGTATGTATGTATGTATGTTTGTGCATATTTGGCAATGAGGCAGACGGATTAGAGTAACTGTTGATAAGCTAAGGCAAAGAGTTTCTTAGTTTAAAATACATGCGACTGCGACGGCGACGGCGACTCTTCTTCGCTTCGGTTGGTTCAATAAACGCGCGCGCACGCTCCAGCGGAAGAGCCAAATTAGCAACGGAAGCTGAAATCCGCATGGTTTGGGGTGGGGGCAGGGATCGAGGCCGAGAGGAAAGAGTCGTATCGTTCGCCCCCGCCAGCTCTGTCGTTCTTTATTAGCGATAACTTTTATTTATTTACTGTTATATTTTATGGCTGTTTCAATACTTTTGCCAAAGTGAGTTTTCTGTTGTGCATCGCCTGGCGTCAAGGAGCCGATAGAGTTGGGGGTTGCTATCGCCTTCTCGCCCCCTCGGTCGCCTGTTGCCCACTGTCTGTGCGCAAATCTATTACTTCCTGAATTCTGATACTGTTGCAAGTGGCGTCAGGCCACTTGTCTCGCAACGCTGACACACTAATCCGCTTTGCGTGGGGCCTAGCGCATGCCCCAACCAGCCATTCAGCCAGCCAGTCAGCCAGCCAGTCAGCCAGCCAGTCAGCCAGCCAACCAGCCCCACTCGCCCACCCACACTCACAGCACGCACACAATGGCATCATCATGTTTCTATGCTGTAGTCATTGAACTCTCGTTGACATTCGCTAGACATTTGCAGGGCTTTCTTAGGAAACACGACACGAGCTAAGCGCATACATACGCTTATCTACATATGTACATATGTATGTATAATAAATTATGAATTGGCTTTATTGATTGACGGATTGGAGACAGAAATGCGCGAGCACAACTAACGTTAGCCAACTGGTAGAATAAACCAAATTATATTTAAGCCATGAGCCTTAAGCGATAAACCATAAACCATAAGCCATAAACCCTACCATAGAATTAATGTATATTTAGACTCCTTGCCTTGGTGCCTTGGTGACTAACTCATTTTGTTTTCCATTCTCGTTTCTCCCTTTCGTCACAGATGAGGAAATCGACGTTGTCTCGCTTAACGACAAGAAGCTGCCGACGAATCCCTCGGACCGCGATCGTCGCGTCCTCCAGACGAAGGTGGCCAACAAAATCTCGAGCGACAATCGCATCGTGGTTCATCGCTCGTCCAGGCGCTATGAGCTGCCCTATACGCCGGCCAGCAGCAGTCCCGTTAAGTCTGTGGCCAACTCTCGCTACCCGTCGCCCTCGAGCACGCCCTTCCAGGGCGCAGGCGCAGGCGCAGGGGTAGCCACCTACTCGCCCGAGAGCAGCAGCAGCAGCGACTGCCTAAGTCCGCCCTGCGTCATTGGCGTGGCGCCGCTCGGCAAGAAGAACCGCAAGCGCTTCTACATGCCCGACTGCAACGAGTTCTTGCTGGCGGCGTCCAAGCGTCAGGCACGTTCCTATATGCTCGCCAAGCAGCGCCCGCGGAAGCGTGGGAAGTTCAGCTCAAACGGCTTCGATGCCAAGGACGTCCGCAGCGTCTTGTCGAATGGCAGCAACTGCACCAGCATTGGCACCATCACCAGCAGCAGCAACAGCAACGTCAGCAACGTCAGCAGCAGCAGCAGCAGTAGCAGCAGCAGCAGCAGCAGTAGCAGCAGCAGCAGCAGTAGCAGCAGCAGCAACAGCAGCAGTCACAGCCACAGCCACACCCACATCCACATCCACAGCATCAGCAGCATCAACAGCAACGCGCTGAAACGCCATCTGAGCGTCGACGAGGCGGATACGATTGAGAAGCGTAATCTGCATAACGATATGGAGCGTCAGCGTCGCATCGGACTCAAGAATCTGTTCGAGGCACTCAAGACGCAAATACCCAATATTAGGGACAAGGAGCGTGCGCCCAAGGTGAACATCCTGAGGGAGGCGGCCAGGCTCTGCGAGCAGCTGACCAGCGAGGAGCGGGACCTGAACGTCAAACGTCAGCTGTTGAAGGCTAAGCTCAAGCAGCAGCAGGAGCTGTTGGCGCGCCTGCGCATGAGTCTGAGTAAGAATGCCGCTGAATGATGATAGCCCTAAAAGAGTAAGAGAAAGAAAGAGGGCTGATGAGGGGAGAGAGAGAGAGAGAAAGAGGAATGCAAGCAAGTGCGGGTAAGATAGGACTACAAGTGAAGAACGTGTTTGCAAGCAATCCATGTTAAGCGGTAATTATCGATAGACCGATAGAAAGAGAGAGAGAGAGAGAGAGAGAGAGAGAGAGAGAGAGAGAGAGAGAGAGAGAGAGAGAGAGGGAGAGAGAGAGAGAGGGGGAGAGAGAGAGTAGTCGCAAGCTGACTACTGTTTTTTTTAAGTGTACTTTGACGTAGGCCCAAATAAGCATTTTTTGAACTTCAATATCAGATTTTAGTATTAGTCAGTAGAGCATACGAGCGATCGATCGAACAATGTCTCGATATTGATAAGAGATAACAACAGATAACCATGATAATAATTACCATAACCATAATGATGATGACGAGGCAGCCAGATAGTCTTATCGACTTTATCTATTGCTTCGGATGCTATAAATAATAACAAACGATCGTCGAATAGTATAGATTAACAATTATATATATATATATATATATATATAAACATCCTTTTTTAAGCTTTCTGCGTTGGCTTTATGCTATATATGCTATATACGTATGTTATACATGCTATATATATATATATACATATATATATTTTCTTATATAACTGTAACATAGTGATTTAAATTGGATTTCTTTCATGTGATATTTTTGATTTGATTTTGAAGTGAAACAAAATGCAAGTTGGAAGCAAAAACTATAAAGTTTATATCGAACGTAGAACTATGAAAGGGGAATTTCGAATGGAAAGAAAACAACTTCATATTCTCTTTTCTCCTAGTTTTCTTTAACATTTTTATTTTGTATATTTACATATTTTTTGTATGAATGCATATAGAGCTATATATATATATATATATATATATATATATATTAGATGCTTAGGAATTTAGTTTCTATTTACTTAACCAAGAAATGAATAACAATAAAAGCGAAAAGTGAGAAGGACAAAACCAAACAAACGGAGAAAACAAAAAACAAAAAAATGTAGAACGTAACGAGAAAAGAAAACAAAAAAATGGAAACGGAAACGAAAAACAGACAAAGTTGCAACGAATGAGCCACTAAAAGCAAACAACAACAACAACAACACGTAGGAGCGAAAGAGAAGGGAAGCGAGCGGAAGGGAGAGGAGATATGCCTCACTGAAAGCAAATTTAGGGAAGGAGACGCAGAGAAAGCGTGAGAGAACGCGAATATAAGAGTCAAAACAAACTGCAAACAGCAAGGTTAATGAAATTAGACGAAAGGAAGAGCGCAAATTTTGAAGCGGCGCCAAAAGTTGAAATTCAAAGAAAAAAAATCTTTTAATAAAAAGAAGAAGAATAATAAGAATTACAATACAAATAAAGGAAAACCAATCTATAAACATTAAGTTATATAGAAAGTTACTATAAACAAATATATATGCGGAAGCATATGCGTTATACATACAAGCATATATATAAATATATATGAATATATATATATCTAATATATATCTTTTTATACAATTAGACGTATAGCCCATATTTATAATTTTTTTTATTTGCAAAAACATATATATATATAATTATATTAGCTAGCAGAACGACGACAGCGTCTCAAAAAAACGTTACAAATCGATCGATAGCTTTCCTAGACATACGCAAAATGCGCTTAAACCATTTCTTACTGCCTAAATAGAAAACACATTACGGTTTATCAAATTTTTTTTTTTTTTTTTTTTTTTTTTTTTTTCCTGAACATACAATAAATTTTTCGAAATGAAAAACTATAGATATGTAAATACATATATGAAATACGATGCGAACATTTATGTATGCAACTTTAGAAATGATTGAAATTAATTCAATTTCTCGATTTTGTTGTTGTCGTCCTGACATGCTTTAAGAATATGCTTAGGACAACTAAAGATCTTAACAAATTTCTAGCTATGCATATGAAATGCGCAAAGTAATAATAATACAAGAGTGAACGAAACGAAAAGTTAAGAGTAGTAATAGGAGAGCATGAGATAGAAATATCAATTTAAAAAAATAGAATCAACAACAAGAACATGATATGATGATAGGCAGGAGCAATAGATTATTTTCTTAGAAATATATACTGCAACCACAAGGAAGAGAGGGAAAATTGTGAAAAGAAGAAGAAAACATTGGCTGCTCAGTTTGCGAAGGTTTTTTAAAGCCGAGCGAGCTTTGTCAGCTGTTCAACTGTCGATTTTTTGCTAATAAGAGATGTGTATATGTATGTATGTACATATATTAAAAAAAAAAAAAAAAACAAAAACAAAAACAAAACATAAACAAAAACAAAGCAAGTTTTGTCATGTATAAACCTATATATGCATATACATAATCTAAACTATTCAATTGAAGTCAAAAACAAAAACAAAAACAAAAACAAACAAAATAAAACTTACAAAACATGATGCAAAACTGTTATTTAGGTTTAGTTTTGGTTTTTTTTACTATACATAATTAAATAATGATAAAAACTATACAAAAAGGAAGGAAGAGGAAAGAAGAAAACGAAGAAAAGAAACACATACTAACTATAAACTACTAGGAAGCTAGTACAACTAATATGAACTATAACTATGATACATTTATAACGACGTTTCAACGAACTTCTAGGCAAATAGCGCTCATGGATTCACAATAAATTATATCTTTCTATAATAACTATATATATATATATATATATATATATATATATATTATAAAATTTTAGTTTTGCTTTGATACTTGATATTTTACCTGAGTGTCGCTGGGTTCCTAACCTATGCTTAGTTTCAAATTTTTAATTTCGGGTTATTAAATGAAGAAGAAAAGGAAGAGTAGAATTGCTGAGACAATTTGATAATTTATATAATATTTTCTTAAGTTATCCCCAAGGCTTGCAAACGCGTTTGTTCTTACAAGTAATTAGACAAGAAACATTTGAAACATAATAGAAAACATAAGAGTAAATTTTTTTTTACAAGTGTTTTGATGAAAGTAAAAGTAAAGATGAAAGATAACGGGAAAACTATAATCTAGCACTGCTGCTCCCTAAAACATAAATAAATATATATTTTTTTTTTACATATATATTTTATACATACAAAATATATAATATATGTATCTTATACACTTCATTTAACGCGATATTTAAAAATATAAAGAAAAGAAAAACAAAGAAAAAAATTGTTAAATATATATATGTTAAATGCTATTCAGGTGTTTAAGCAATTTATGGAAAAACATCAAACCAATTTTTATATATAAAAAAAAAAAAGAACGAAAAATACAAAAAAAATTAAAAAAAACCCCAAAATGTAAATCTAAAAAAAGTACTTTTTTGTTGTTGTTAAAAAAAAACTAATGTAAATAGAAATCTCGTTAAATACTAGTGACAAAAAAGCAAAAAAAAAAAAAAAAAAAAAGAAAACGTAAAAAAAAAAACCAAAATAAAAAGGAAATCAATACCAATATTTTCATAAAATTTACACTAGAATCAGATGAACTATCCAGAAAAATGCAGTTAATGAATGAAAAGAAATACAAAATACAGTAGATAAAAAATACCAGTAAAATCCTAAATACAAAATACAAATTACAAGATAAGCAAAAGACTATTGTACAATTTATCATAAACAAACACAAACACAAACTCAACACACATACACATACATACATGTAAACCCACACACAGAACCACACTTATACATAGACACAGCCAATCAATACGAATGCACTTAGTTTCCTATAGTAAATATATATACATATATAAATGTATAGGAAAATACAAATAATAGAGTCTTAAATACAATTTGAAAACCGTACAAATTTATCTGCAACAATAAAACAAACCAGACAAAATAAACCAACAAAAAGAAAACTACAAAAAAAAAAAATGGCAAAAACGTTACAAAAAAAAAAAAAAAAAAAAAAGAATAAAAGCAATTTCATTTATTATTCGTTAAACTAAAGATTTAAAAAAAAAAAAAAAAACGGAAAAATAAGCTATGCATTTTGCAATTCAAATTTAGTTTATTAAACTTTTTTTTTTTGTAAACCAAGTGAAACACAACAAAGTAAAAACAACAACAACCAAAACCTCTAAATCCTCGCAAATATATGAAAAAGAAATAAAAACTTGCAACAAGCAAATGTTGCATGAACACTTTTACGTTTATTTTTTATTTTACAATTTTTTACACATATATATACATACATGTTTAATGTATGTTTATATATACCCATAGTTGTTGATATACAAAAAATATCTATATATATATATATATATCTATATATATATATATATATATATATATATATAAACTAAAAAAAACCAATGAAATCCAAAAAAAAAAAAGAAAAAAAAAACAACTAAAAAAAAAATTAAAAGAAAAATAAGTTTTTTTTTTTTTTTTTTTGGAAATTGTTCAATCCTTTTAATTTGGAAAATACAAAATATGTTTTTTTTTACATATAAAAATTAAAACACACACAATATTTAAACCTACTGTATATGTAAAGAAAAGAACTATAAATATTCGATATATACGCTATCTTATATAAACTTATATCTAATACTTTTAAATCGTTATTTAGTTACTTATAATAATTGAAAGACGCGATTTTTCGATCTAATGAATGTATATAAAGCACATGCATATGTGTATATATATAATACCCCATATATACATGTATATGTAAAGCAAACAAAAAATGTTTAATTATTATTATTATTATTTTTTTTTTTTCAAAATTATGCTTATAAAATTACATAATAAATATTTGAACATACCAAGAAAAATTCAATTATATTGTTATCTTTTATTTATCGTTTTTACAAGCTTTTCATTTTTTTCACAGTAATTTTTTTACAGCTCCGAGTTCATAGAACGAACAAAGGTAGACTATTATTTGTGTTACCTGATAAGCTGATAAGTTACTGTAGAAATGACTGAGTGATTGACGGATTGACTGATCGACTAGAAAGCTACTGACAGATGCATGAATCAATGATTGCTTAAGGGACGAACATGTTACCAAATAATTGATTAAATTGATGAGCTCATAAATAAAACAACTTGAACGATTGACTACCTCACTAAAAGTGAGTATTTGTTAATTAAATATTACAAAGTGAGATGCGGCTACATTGATTGATTGATTGACTAACTGACTGTTTAATGAGTAAATAAGCGATTCGGTTCATCGATGCATAGTACCGATGGGACACTGATTGACTGACGGAGACTCAACGCCCTGATTGACTGTCAGTCAATCAGAGAGAGACAGAGAGAGAGAGAGAGAGACCCAGAGAGAGGGAGAGAAATGTTGACAGAGATAGAAATAAATAGGGAGACAAAAAAAGGGGTCAAAAGGCGACAGCTCGCAGCATTTTTGATTTGAATATTAAGTTCGGCTACATTTGATGTAATTTATATCAATTTTTACTAAATTTTGTTTCTTTGTTTGTTGCGTTCTTTGGCGAATTCTGTGGCCGAAACGAACCAAATCAATGAAATGCGAAATTCCAGTTCCCGCCCATCATATATGTATGTATGTATGTACATATATACTGATATTCTTAATTTGAGTTGACGAATGCCTAAATTGTAGAAATGACTCGCTCGGCATCTGGTTATTTATTTCAAATACATATATGAAATATACCCATATATCATCTATGTATATTCGATATGCTATGATTCATCCATGTATATGATACAGCTGCAAGAGCCAAAGTTCTCTCTTCGTGAGTAGCTTGCTAAAAATATAATGATAGCTTAGCCTGTGCTTCATACAGATGTATCTGCACTCATATATCGGGACAGAATAGAATGTACATATGTATGTATGTATGTATACATATAGAGCCAATTGCTGGCCACATCAGCGGAATTCCGTCATTTCAAGTATGATTCACATTCACTACCCAATTGAGTTTTCACTTTGTTCTCTGGCAGGCCGCTTTGCCCCCTCTACCCTCATCTTTGGGGTCATTAGCTATTGTCTCCTCGCCACCGTGTGAAGGCAATTTGATCTGTCGCCGTAGCTAATCAAGTGCAGTAAGTGGTATCGTGCACGACCCGGGCTAGCAAAGTACAACACACACAGTAGCCCACTCTATGCTATATGCATTATGCCACGCCCACTCGAATTATTTGATTCCATCAAAGTTTTGTTTCTGCTTTCACTTTTCAAGTATCGCCACCAACAACAATAACGAACAGTAACAACAGCCAGGGGAAACTGTTTTGCCGGCAAATTTAATAAATAATAATCAAACAAGTAAGAAGGCTCTAGTCGAGACTGCTCGACTACGAGATCCCCTGAACCCTTCGATCAACTGGTGTTTCAATAATTATTTGCACATGCCTAACTTTTCTTGTCGATGGACAATCTTCATGAAACTTTCAGATCGTGATTATAACATGGAAAGGAGTGAATTTACCAAAGCCTAAGCTTCTAGTGTTTCTACGCCTTTTACAAATTGATGGGCCAGGGGAAGTATATAGGAGTGACGGGGTGAATTGTAACAAAAATATATAGATAAAGAAGAAATAATTTTAAAATCGATTTTCGATCATGTTTTTAATCGTTAAAAAATTACGGGATAAGTTATCGATTTTTAGAGATGAAGTCTATATGCGCGCTATATATACGTTTAATATATATACATTTAAACAAAATTGCAAGTCTCTAGATCTTATATCTTCTCAGATAGGCGCGTTCAGACAGGCCTAAATCGACTCAGCTCGGCGGTGGGGTGTGTCACGCCTCCTGTTGCCTGTTACATACGTTTCAACAAAACCATTATACTCTGATTTCCCATTTTCAATGGGTTCAGGGTATACAAAATGAGACGATGGGTCAGTGGATTGCGAAAAAATCAAGTAAAATATCACCAAAAAAAACTGTTGAAAGGAACAAGTGTAATAGACTACAACATACCCTGTACCTAGCATAATTGATTCGAAACTGGACCAACTAATTAACTTACTAATATAACTGAATGATTGCGTAGTTTATTGAGTGATTGATTAACGTTTGACTGACTGATTGGCTTATGGATCAGCTGGCTGACTGAATGATTCATTGATTGACGCTTAGCTTGATTGAATTACTAAACTGACTGAACTGACTGGTCGATTGATGACTGTTGAATTGTCGGATTGATACTTGAATAACTAGCTCATACATAGACTGTATAACTGAATGAGTGATTGAATGATTCTCCCACTGTTTGATTGATCGAATTTATTTGATTGGGTTAATTATTGATCAGTTGATTTATCAATGGATTGAGAGACAATTCGAACTCTTATTGCACACTGGTTGGGTGTTCTAAAATTTAGTCAATTTTTGCAAATCAAGATTATTTTGCGAAGCAATTCTGCGAATTCTGCGATACACAAGCGTTGACATCATAATGACACATTATTTTTTTTTTTTTGTATATATACATATATATCATTCGTATATTATACTTTTATATGGATTGGGTGAGAGTAATGTATGTGTGTCTATTAGTATCGGTTCGAGCTTGACGGTATTCAATTTACACCTTCAACTCTTCGCTTCAATATAAATAACTCGAGTTCGTGTCCGAGGCAAGCGCCTGACCTTTTCATCCAAATACGGTCATATACATATATCAATTGGATGTGAATGGGAACTACGAAAAAAGCTCCCAGTTAACGGTATACCTAAAGATCTACTTTATTGAAAGAGTGGTGCATGTGTATATGAATGTATACACTCAACTCCCATTGCCAATGCATTGGCAATCTTTGCGATTAGTATGCACACATACGCATACACATGCACACTGACATGGATAGAACAAAAGTCTAACTCACACACTCACCCACATACAGAGGCAGTCAGACAGACACCAAATTGCGCAATTGTGTTTGACTGCAAATTTTTGTACCTCTGACCGCGATCAGTGATCGCTTTATTGGGTGAAGGTCATGTTGCGCTTTTGTATTTTGTTTATTTTTTGTTTTTTGTTGTTTGTGTTTTGTTTCAATTTTATTGTCTCTGTTCTGTTTCATTTGCCGGCGACTTCTAGTGCTCACTGCTTTGACAACATGAGCCCCAGGGATGCCGTTTGCCATTTGGATGCGGGCCGATATAGTAGAGATCCCATTGCTTACATCTGGATACATCATATACAATTGCAGTAAAAAGATTAAATTCGGATAGACATTGAAATGTATGCATAGACGCATTCATTACATATTAAAATTCATGTTCTTATAAAAGAGTTCCGATGTGGAAAAGAAATCACTTTATCAACTTGAAACTCATGCATATGTATTTTCAAATGCAGATAGAGATAGGCCCTTTGATTCAGGTGCATACCGAGATATCGCACTGTATTCGATGACCACTCATATACAGGTACAGTTTGAGAGTCGATTCACTTTCCGATTCGAGCAGTAGCTGTGACACGTTCACACACAGTCACCGTGACTGGCTCAGCACTGAAGCGCTGCAGTCATTTATTTGATTTAGCTTCGCTTTGTCTCATCTGTTATTTGACTCGTTTTGGTTTTATGGAATCGCCGTCTGGTTTTTATTTAATTTCATTTCATGTCACTTAATTCCCTGCGCGAATATCATTTTAAAATTCATACATTTTAACGCCTCTGTCTTCAGCGAGATTCGTTGCTTTGTGCAGATACTTTGGCTGTCACAAATATACATTTTTGCTTAATTTATGACCTAAATTTGATTTCCAGTTGGTTGAGGGGATCACAGAACTGAAGATTTTGTCTAGTCTCCGACCTTGACCACTAACCAAGTTAGCACAAACACACAGACATACACTCAGATTCATACACCAAACACTAAAGGCAATGCAAAAGTACAAAATATATTATACGAAATGTTGAAGCAGCGTGTTCCGAATTGCTTTTTCTATTTTTAACCGAGTTTTCGGCTGAGTTTTTCGGGTTTTTGGGCGGAAACGCTGTAAAGCCGAAAGTACAAAATTAACTAGTATACATGATAACAAATTTTAGGCAAATGCATACAGGAATAAGCAGGCACAGGAATTTCAATATGCAAATATGCAAATATTAATGAGAAGATATATATATATATATATATATATATATATATATATTTGTATATAACATAAAAATATATGAATAAAACTGAAACAACATGAAGTTCTTTTGTACATTTTTCGATAAAGAAAAGAAAATGATGTAGGTATATATAAAAAAATATTACCAATCGAGAAATAATAAAATATTTAACCATGCTTTAACAATCCCTCAAGTATTACCATAAGTTATATATAGAGTATTTACATACACATCTAAATACGTACACTTACCACTTAGCACTATATAAAAATGAATATGTGTATAATAATGACATATATACAATAATTGATATATTTAATAGCAACTAACAAATTGTAGGCGGTCTTTTCTGCCATCATCTAAAAAAACACACTCTATTGTATGTATCGAAATTGTTGCTGGATTTGCAATGTTTTCTTTAGAGGGCTTTATGCATAATTCCAAGATAAGAGAGGAGCAGAAGAGTTAATTAAATAAAAGAAAACCGAAGCCAAACGCAAACAAGTGTTTTTTTTTTTTACTAACGGGTATTTTTTTTTTAAATGCAGGTAGGAAAGCAATGCAAAAAAGGGAAGTACTTTTGTATACCCAAGATATGCTCTAATAACAGATATATCACATCCCTGGCAACATCTCGTCAAATCCATAACTCTGGACTGTTTGTAACTCGAGTTACAGCAGATCTGCGAATCGAATGGAGCTCGTTGGGTTACCAAATCATTCCCCAGTCTTTGCTCTCATCAGCCTGTTATTGATTTTCCTTCCCTTACGCTATTCCCACAATACATCGCTGGCCGACGCACAGTGGGCCCTCTGCCGGCAGAGCGTGGCAAAAATCAAAAAAGGTACTTTAAGCGATTTTAAAAAAGTTGATGTCATATGAAAATAAATCGATCTACAGGTTTGTAGCCGAAAGATTTTTGAAAATCGGTCAATTTTAAGGGTAGTTATAGCCCTTCAAAATTTGGAAAAGTGGCAAAGTTGTGAAAAGCAGCGAGTTTTTGTGAAAAATATCCCACTTGTCAATAGAATTGTAGGAAAAATCTTTCACCAATTTTTTCAGTGTTGGTTGCGATTCAAAAAATGGATTATTACTAATAGAATAAAAAAAAATTAAGTTAATACGACTTTTCATTGCAGAGCTGGTTTAAATTTACTAAACCTCTAAATTTGACCATTTTTGTTTACTTAAAGTAGTCTATATCTTTTGAGTTCCGCCGAGTTCCGAGCATCGATTTATACACACGTGTTTCTGAATATGTCCTCTTTAATATAAATAAAACTATTGCTGCCCCCAGGTTTTCTATAGCAAAAAACTAACCCAAAGTCGGCATAAAAAAGGTCAAATCTGCATGCAGGTAGAAATGCCAACGACAAAACAGAAAATTAAAAAAAAAAAAATTTTTTTTAAATTTATTTTTTCTATTTTTTTATTTGTTTCGTTATATTTATTGCATATAATTTAAATAAAATCAATTTCAACAAAAAAATTTGTAGTTTTTCACACAAAAACATACATTTTAGGACAAAAATCACATTTTTCAGGTTTGAGGTAAAACTGTGAAGCACCCTGTTAACGCATCACCCTGTATTTTGACTTATTTATAGCTTGAAGAATTCTCTGTCGAATGCTTTTTAAATGTTTGAAATATCTTGTTTGGTTCAAAAGTTATGATTTTTGCAAAGCAAAATGAGCAAAGTCCCCACTGTGCGACGTCTTGTCAATTTCCGGTAGCTGAAGTCTCTGCGGAGTCTCCAGAACATAAGAAGAGTTTCAACGGCCGTCATTCATCCTGACAGAATTGCATAGAGAGGGCGAGTCACAAAAAATTGCATTGTCCCTGATGCGAAAGCGCATTCGGCGTTTCACTTTCGTTTTATTTCACAATCTGACGGACTGACGGATAGATGGCTGCACAGACGGCCGGATGGACAGGGAGACGAGTGTTTTGTTCTCTTCGTCTGGTAATATCTTGGAAAAATCTTTGCATTGTACCTTCCACAGTTCTAATGCAACACTTACAAAATTGTTCAGTTTTCAAGGAGAACTTATACATAAGTATGTAGGTTTTAGTAAATCAACTATTAAACTTGAAAACTAGTTGTTTCATATTTTATAAGACAGTATTTGTAAGACTGTATAGAATCATTATTTATAATAATAGAAATATTCATGAAGATGGAATTTATTCCTTGTGTTTATATACACTCTTGGACAAATTAATAGCTGCTATTTTTTTTTTTTATATAACTTAAAAATTCAACTTATAGACATACTTTAGAACTATAACAAAAAATTGTTTTTTTTTTTTTTTTTTTTTTTTTTTTTTTTTTTTTTTTTTTAAATAATAATGTTTAACCTAACTTTATTATAAATATATATCTGCTATGCGAAATACATTATCGCAATGTCATTATAAGATCACAATCAAAAGCAGCCCGAAGATATTTTATTTTATTTAACCAATACCGATGAGCAATATTGCTTGATTCTTGCCTTAAACTCGAGTTAGTTAATGCTTATATACATATGTATATTCACTTAAATCAATCGTTTGTTTGTCAGTCAGCACATATGTACTGAAGCGAAATCTTTCAGAGTAATAGAGGCGATATCTACCTAGTTTTGCATTGTGGATTATATCTATATCTCTATAAAATATTCTTGTACTTGGATGGTCCCCCGTCAAGGTGTGGCAGTTCCCTGAGTTTTGCCAATTGTTATCAATCATATAGATAGAGCTGAATCTATTGATCTTATCTCAGTAAAATTGCTTATCTCAGCTGAAACAGAATCAGAAGGCAACTTCAGCTTCGGACGGCACTCGAGGAGCCAGCTGTAACCTTTGGCTGCAATGTCCTCGACTGCCCCGCATTTTGAGGCTATCTGCGACTGTCACATAACTGGCCCAGCGGCTTTTTGCTCTTCTCTTTTCGTATGTTTTTAACCCTCTTGTTAAGCGTTCAGGCTGTGTTTCAATTTTTCTGTTTCTTGTTTTTTGTTTATTATTTTCTTTTTATTTTTAATTGAGTATAGATTTCGGTGCCTGCAGCTTGCAGCTTGAGCAGAACAGGTGCAATTCCTAAAATCGCCAGCGCCAGGCAAAGCAAAAAGGAAAGCTCTCAGCGACTTTTGTATTCCCTTAAATGAAGAATTTAGATATGAAGTAGATAAATAATATATGTACAATATAATACGTATAATAATTTCAAAATTAATATATTTGAAAGAAAAATATCTTTGAGTGCCATCTATGTTACTCTATAGCAAGAGTTCCCACTTCACACTTCACTTTATGATTCGAATATCTTACCATCCGAAGTATTTATTTATCGAAAGCTAATGATCTACAGTGATCAGTGAATAGGTTCACTTGAAAAAACTTGCTCTAACGGACAAGGCGTACGCAAAAGCTAAAGTGCCTCGATGCAGATCTGTATATAAACAGGCTACTTAAGTGAGGGTAGGGCGAAGGTTTGGTTGGGTTTGGTTTAGCTTTCGCAAGGTGTTTGCTAGGCACGGGCCCCAGCTGTAGCTATACTTAAAACTGAGGCTGTACCTGCCACACGGGTACTGATTAAGGTCTGCACGATGTTGCCAACCAGCACGTCAGTCCGTCAGTCTGTCAGTCAGTCGCGCAGTCAGTGTGCGTGCCGGTTAATTGAGCTTAATGCAGCCGGCCAGCCGGCCAGGCGGCCAGTTGAGGCAGCTGTGGGGAGGAAACTCAGTTTTTGATACAATTAGGAGGTGCTCCACCTTTTTAATGATAACCATTCAATTTAATGAGACCCAAAAGGTGCTACAGCTTGTACTTTGTACTGAGCTGCCACTTGGGGTTCGCGCTGCGTTTTGAAGTTGAAGTTGAGTTGTTCCCAATCTGACATGGCCTAAAAAAAGAGTGATATCAATTCCGGCCCTAATAATCTTAGGGTTTCCACCATATTGTATTTAATCGCATTCTGAAACACCGTCTTGACGCAGTTGACTAGAGCCAGGGTGCAGAGCAATAAAAGCATGGACAAAATAGAGCTCAAATGCAGTGTCAATCGCCCTGTTAGCACCTCTAACACCCAGAACAAAAAGTCCAGACCCAGCATGATGGTATTCAATATTAGCCATGGCATCATGAAATCTGGCTTAGTCTAAATAGGATCAGGCACGAATTAGTATATGACTGAGCGTAGGCAGTATGTCTGTACGATGTCAGATATTTGAATAATACTCACATTGATAAGCGCATAAATCATTAGCAGCCAGGCATAGCTGTTGATAATGGCGCCTACCATTCGGCTCATGCGCAGAACGTCCATGTTGATTACGTAAAACTTGCGGGGTCGCCACATGTCCAGTGATTGATTGGAGATGCAATAGATGTGGACGCATTCGCCGAGGCTTCGATAGGCTCCCGTCACGCTGATAAGCAGGACCAACCAGAAGATGTAGGGGAAGAACTCGTAACGGCAGGGCGTACAGCTGTCGATGAGCTCCCACAGCTGCTCCCAGCGTCTGCTTGGGCAGAAGTTCCATATGGAGAAGGAGCGACATTGGCTTTCGCCCGTGTGAAATTGAAATTTTCGCACTTTGAACATTTTCCACTCACTATATATGTGTGCAGATGCGTTTGGAGACATGCATACACATACGCAGACAACCCGTTAAGCCGCGCACAAATACAAAGTCCAAGCAATTTGTTTTTTTTTTTAGATTGCAATTTTCCACGTATAATTTATAGCAAATACTACAGTCAAATAAATAAATGAAATACCTACAAATTGTCATTCGTAAACAAGTGTGAACAAATTTACAAATATAACAAAAATATTTCTTATGTTTCTTGCTGAGAAACTGTTGCTTTGTTTGACTTGAAATTGAAAACTTCTCTTGCGGAATATAAAATAGCACCATGTGAATAACTTTTCTCGAAGAAACTATTCTTGTTATTTTATTTTATTTTTTTTAGCCAGAACATAGAAATGAAATTAAATTGTCTAAATTTCATTAGTATTACTTTACTGGCTTTAAAATATAGAGAGAAGCCTATAAAAGAGGTAGAAATAAAAATAGCACGACTTGCATATCCACCGCATATTATAAGGACTGAAAAATGATTAATGCTACCATCATTATTATTACAACCAAATGCCTTTATAGAAGAGGGAATTTACTTTACGAACCGAGAATAGCTAACAAAAGTCTGGTTGATTAAGATTTCATTTAATGGCACCATGTCGATCTATAAGTTCGATAGCTTTATCTGACCAAAATCTCTGTTTTGTGTTTTACATTATGTTATATACAATTTTGTCTAAGTACCATGGTCAAATATCTTCTCCTTATATTTCGCATGAGATTTGCATAAGTGGACTATAAAAGCGATAAGTATCAAATTTAGTATGTAGAATCCTAAATAAGATACATGAGCTCGAAATATGTTCTTTTGTAGATAAAGCAGATTATAGAGCTAGCTACAGCTAAAATTGTGCTGAGATAATATATATATATATATATATATATACATATGGTAATATGTTTGCTTCTCGATTTGCTTTCAATAAAAGATATGCTCGAATTAATAAGATCCGAGGGAGCCCGCATTTTGTAAATAACTGGAATCCAGTCGATAGCAAACAATAACAATTCGAGGAGGAAAAAGTTAATAAACATAACTGAGTGGAGGAGAAGTAGCTTTAAAACGTCGGAAGCAAAAACTCAATGCAAATGGGCAAATATAAGTGCTAAGGGCTAGCTGGCCAGAGGGAGTGTAAACAAGAAACTCACCTGAGTGGCTCAGGTACGATAAGCGGCAGAGGTGTAGGGGCTAACGGCGGAGCGAGGAAGAGCGGAGGGAGCATTAAATGAGTCAACCGCATTACGATACGTTTGGTAATTTCCCGGCAGCTACAACACAAACAACTTGTGTAATTAACTCTACACACACATGTGAGAAAGTAGGCGCATTTCTATATATTCGGCTCTATGTATATGTACATATAGTAATAATAGTGCAATAATTGCGATGCTGATTCACAGCACCAGCAAGAAGCGGATGAATAACTTAATGCATGTGTGTGTATGGGTAGAGATCTGAGTAGGACAGGTGCAGAGGTCGCGAGCGCAGGTAGGCGCCAGCCAGATAGGTACTTATGTAGGTGCCAAATGACATTGAGCAAGATGTCAGAGCTCGTTAAATGTCGGCATATTCTCTGGACAATAGCAGACAAGACTAGTTGAATATATCATTCTATGTGCATAAGTTTTATGGCCGGCAAGCAGACAATTGTGCGACCTTTGGCAGCATAGCTACACTAAGGGAAAACTAGAGTGTGTCTATGGTAGGGTAAGTAAAACTAGAGCGTACTGAATTCTCTTTTATTTACTCATACAAACATCAATAACCTAATATAAGCAAAAGATAAGAATATGAATATATGAGAGATAAAAACATATATGCACGGAGCGAAAAGCTCAACTGTAACAAATGAACTTTGTTTAATAACACTTTAAAAATATTTAGAATTTTTTGTTTGAGTTACTGACTCCTTAGCACAGTGTTTACATTGAGCGAACAGTTGGCTATGCACAATAATATTATATTATACCTTTCGATTTTCTATTACGTTCTTTATTTTTCTGGCAGTGTAGCTGCATTACAATCTTAAATCCTGTAGTATTCCGTATTCAGTTTCACGCTACAGCGTTGCATTTTTATGGATGCATTTTTTATGGCACTTTCACCTCACAATTGCTGGTCATAAAACCCAAAAAGCGATAAGCCACAGCCAAACATTCTTTTTATTTCTTGGAAGAGAAGCAATTGCTTGCAACTGCAACTGCAGCAGCAATTGCAGCAGCAACTTCTGATAAATGCATCCAAGAAAGTGGAGATAACATCAAATATACAAAGAACAACAGGATGCAAGAGAGGGCAGGCCTGTGCATAGGGATGATATGCTTCTGTTTAGTAGAATTGTTAACCTGGCTTGTTTATATTAATTGGTATATATTTTAAAAGCAATCAAATATTTTGTAGTATTCTATTACAAAAAATAATGAACATAATTTTACATTTCCCTTAAAAGCTATAGACAAAAGGCAGTCCATAACAAGTACTTTGGATTAAGAGTGGTTCTCAAATATTGGTAGCAATTTGAGAGGTATATCTAAAAAGTACAGCGACTTTTGTCTCTTTCTAATATTATTTATTATACATTAAAATTAATTTAATCAAAGTTATCCCCATTAAGTATACTCTTTTATTTTTTCTATAATCAACAATAATTGCTTTTTAAAGTCGATCAACATCAACATAGAACTTAATTAATTAACACATGTACATACATGTATATGTTTCGGTATTTCGATTTTCTTGCGGTAAAGATAGATAATGAGATCTGAGATGATTACCGAGGAGAGTATTCATCAATTGTTCTCTCGGTATTTTCCTTTAAAGACGACTCTGAGTGCTCTCACAAATAAATAACTGTCTCAAAAAACTTGCATTGTTTGTTTGGTTTTTGCTTTTTTTTTTTTTCATAAATTGAGGATACCAAATGGAGTATCGGTACAATAGTGCGACTAATGATACAAATTAGTCAACAGTGAATTGATGGAAAATTAAATAGAAATCGGAAAAACGTTGGAATGGATCTAACTGCAGTCGACTCGGCTCTACTTTGAGTTCTTTCTGCTGCGATTTGTCACATGAGTGGCATAAATGGAACAGGACGAGTCACAGGTGCTGTTGACAGGCAGAGTCCAAATGCATATGTATGGGTAAACATGTGTATGTACACGTACAGAGTACATACATATATCATGGTCTGTGTCAAACTCTATTTCAATTGTGACGAAGCATTTGTCAGCCCACAGAGTAGACAGCATGACAAGTGGAATTCGCCTTGAAAGCATATCCTGTCTCTGCCTCAGGGCACTGAAGGAAGCCGGCGAGTGCAATCGCTCGTTTTCAATTGTTTTGCTCGAACATTAATATAAGTCAACTTGGCCAATTGCAGTGCATGTGGCCAGCAGTTCGTCAACTTGAGCTGGAGACAAAGCCAAACTCAAACAAAAACTCAGCCATCATGCAGTGCGGGGCAGCCTTATCTAGGTGATAGTGTAAATAGCTATTCAGGACATTACAATTTGGCCGTGCGAGATTTAGAAGCCTCAAATCCAGCACTTGCACTCACTTGCTTTGTATGCGCTTAACAAATTGGATATGGGAATTCAGGGCTGAATGGTTTTATGCGAATGCATTAGGCAGGCAGAAAGTGCCGTGTCAGAACTCAGATCCGTATATTATTATTTGTTAAGATAGTATAAAATGCATCTTAACATACTTTAAAATTTGGAGACTCTAGCTCCAAAGATGTTGAGATGGAGATAAAGATGGAGATACAATTAACTGATTTTCGATAAGGGGTTTTTATCGATAACAAAATAACGGGATGAGATATCGATTTTTAGTGATATCGATATCCGCGCTATATATACGGACATTTGAATCAAAAATTTGAAGCTCCTCTAGCTCCTATATCTTCTGAGATCGACGCTTTCATACATACGACTCAGCTCATCGCCCTGACCAAGAATAAATATTTGCTTTGTGGGGCCCGCCACGCCTCCTTTTACCTGTTACATACATTTTAACAAAACCATTATACCCTGATTTCTCATTTTCAATGGGCTCAGGTTATAAAAAGTTATACCAGATTTTCTTTGCTCTTGTTATGTGTTTAAATTGATTGTTATTATACGACATACATATACATATACATATACATATTGTAGCAATTGTAGATCACCACAGTTAGCCCTTGACTCGATTTTTAAGATTAGGTATTAGGTATAGGTATCTAGGTCAAAGTAGTGGCTGAATTTGAGCGATGTCTTAGGTCATATTTCGAGCAAACATGTTTCTTCCGCTTTCGCAATAATGTGTATAAGCGCATGTGTATAAACTTATGAAATATACATTTGGTGAAAAGCGGAACAATTAGCAGGAACAACTTAAGATGTTCAACTATGTCTATGCTTTCTCTTCATACTCGCTCGCAAAGCAAGTGGAGTATATTCGTTTTAGGCCTGCATTGTTTTGTAATTATAATTTGCATTACATTTATATTTACGGTGCTTTTGAAGCTCAGGTATTTGAATTCATATTCATATAGTTATGTACATACATATATATTCATATTATTATATAATAAAATGAAGAACAACTACATGTTTTATGGATGTACCTTTATAAGTGAACAAGAATTATGTAGTCAGTTGCACCCGATTCTTAAGTTACAGCTTGTTCAAGCCTTTTTGTAACATGGTTGTAATACCTTAAAATTTTCACATGACTTGCCTAACGGCGAAGGCAATAAATATTCCGATTATATAGCAATGCTCAAGTTTCAAATTCTCTGTTGCTATGCAAAGTTTACCTATTAATGTTTGTACCTAAACATACATACATACATATATATGTATATGAGAACATATGGGAAGCTCTGCAACTGAATCAGATAACATCACAGATGCTAAAAATTTAAGTAAAAATTGAATTAAAAAATAATTTAAAATTACATATCGAACTAGAATGTCTATATAATTGTACATATGTATTATATATTATTGCTGTCCTAAAAAAAGTTCAATGAAGTTAGGTATGCAACTTCAGTCGCTGACAAAAGTGGACTAGCATAGACTTCATTAATGGAGAGTGCGTTTATATGACCGGTCTTAAGATATTTCAGATTCACTAAAATATTACATTTTTTTAAATGATTAATCGAAATTGGGAATTAGACTTTTTCGGTATGAATATAATTCCAAATATTCAATTAGGTTTGTTCTTCCGGTATTATTTGTGCCATATAGATATTGGTTCAACGAATCATTAATCATATCGACAGAAAGCCAGGGGCATTTAATGCGGAAAATGAGTCGAAATCATTGCTAGATAGAAATGCAAATAAAAGATATAAAAGATGATTTTTTTTTGGATTTGTTGTGGAAGCAAATTGAAAGCGTTTCGCAATTTAAATTTCAGTTGAGTTTGGGTTCGATGTGGGATTAACCAATGCTCACCCAGGCAGCGATAGAACGAGAGTGAAAGCGGGGCAAGAGTTAGTGTGTGCTCCGTGATTATGAGCTGAGCAGGGCTGACGTTGCTTGCCATCGCCTGCCTTAGCTTAGCTTAGTGTGGGCTGCTGCATCTGGGACAGTTTGGAAAGAATGAGAAACATTTTGGATACATCAGCGGCGGCGACCTAGCAACAACGCTATTTATATGCTCAGATGTTCCGATGCTGCCATGAGATCAGCGCGCCAAAAAATTTTCCACAAGAAAGGTGCCCAAAAAACGCGAAACTCAGGAGCCAAAAAACTAAATAAATACACAAAAGAAAAGAGAAAGAGAGAGAGAGAGAGAGAGAGAGAGAGAGAGAGAGAGAGAGAGAGAGCGAGAGAGAGAGAGGGAGGAGTCAGAATAGTAAAACAGGAAAGAAAGAGATTGCTGTTTTTCATTATTTTTATTGTTTTTTTTTCTTCTTCTTTTTTGTATTTTTATGGGCAGCCCGAAATAGATTGACCTATTTTCTAAAAAGCTACGCACGTTTCATTCCTTTTGATTTTTACTTCCTTTTGCTCCGCCACGTTTCACCCGGCCTTAGGCCTTCTACTCAAATCGCGCGTTGTTGTTGCGCCTTTCGCATATATTTTTTAATGGGCGTATTAAAATACGAAGATATCATAAATAAACAAACTGTAGTATACTTAGAGATAAACATATGTATGTATATATATGTATATATTTATCAACATTTTCTTTGAAAATATTCTAAAGTATTTTTTGATCAATGCATATTTTTGTGCTGAGTTCGCTTAGGCATTGAAATTATTTATGTATATATCAGATTCATCAATACTTTTACGGAGCTCGTCTGTGTGAGGGTTGGTTTCTGTAGGGCACACTTAAGTCGACTCTAATTGACTTTCGAAAAAACACAAAAAAGTTCGCTCGTATGCAAATGTCTGTGCTGTCGCATTTGGCTTTATATGCATCGGCTGAGGATACAGAAATAGCGCAACAATCACAACAAATGCGAAATCAAACAGATATAGATTTTAGATACGCAGATGCGAATATATGTAGATATGCAAATGGCACACAAGTAAATCGGCAGATATATACAAACATACATACAGGCAGACAGAAGCACTAAATATATGCCGTTTTGTATAGACGCGCGAAAATAGCAAACGAATTGTATTTATAGCGCAGCAAATCGTTGCCTCTAATGTATCTATAAGATACATACTACGCACTCACATACGCGCGTCCAGCTGGGAGCTCGCTTTGCCGTGCATAATTGTTTGGCTACTGTGCCCTCGCATCATATTGTAAAGCCAGCTGAGGCAGGCAGATGCATGGCAAATCACCTTTCAACTGTTATTGGATTTGTGCCTATTATATAAAAATAACAAAACAGATGAAAAACCCATTTGCCAGCCTCATTAGCCGGCGCATCTATGTACTTTTTGGCCCACACACGCCAGCACAGTTTGCTACCGCCTGTTGCTCTCCGGCCGGACATTTGACTACGTAGAGTGCGACAGTTGGCCTAATGCTGTACGCGCATACAGTCATATATCAATCAATCTATCGAAAGGCTCCCAGCTGTTCAGATACAGATAGTACGATGCAGAGATACATTCATCAAATTTACGAGCATGCGTTGACACATTTAATGGTTTCTCCCTGTTCGTGGCGGTTGCTGTGGTTAGATTTCGGACCAATGACAAATGCCTAGCCGTAAAACAAATAAGAGCTTTGTTCCCGGGTGCAATCGACTGCTTAATGCTTCTCCAAGAAATGAAAATACGCTAGTTGCAGGTAGATATGGCTCTGCCTTAGTGGGCATGCATATACACAACGGTTGTACGTCTTGAGAAAGGCTCTTACTTGGCACCTTAGTTCAAGAGCTGTTGTGTATTGCCGCACAGTTTTGTCAACTTCTATTGCCTTTAGTCGGAGCTTGTCTTCGCAAGTAGTTATTATATTAAATATACTATATTAAATTTATAATAAAATATATATTATAAAAATCAAGTTTCATCTGCAATAGCAGATTGTTTATTTCATAAACAAGTATTGATTGAGATTGACCAAAATCAGACAGCCCAGGTGCTACCTGAATTCATTATGAATTAGAAACGCGCAGCTTGGGAAAGAGATTTCAAATGTCGTTATATGTATGTAGAATGTGTGTTGGGCATTGGAAGTTATCTAATAACTTGATGTTTTGCTGCAGATCAGTTAATATGATCCTTTGATAGGCATATGCCAATGGATCTGTGGCCGCGGATAGGCGCCACCGAATCAACTAAGCCGACTCAGCTCATTATTGTCTCTTCTCTTCTGTCTGTTGACAGTCGTCGAATTATCAATGCTCGAGCCGCTTTGCAATAGTCGAGCATACGCAATCTGCAAAATACGCAGTACGAGAGATCACGCCACAAGTATACATACATATATTTGATATGGGAAAACGCGAGGGAGTCTGACTGGAGTTGGTGACTTTGGGATACTCTAAAGTTTCAGCCAAGCAACTGATTTTCGTAGTGAGACTACCAGAGGGCTAGTATAGTAGTAAAATATGTATGAATCGATGATATAAACAACGATGTCGATGTGCTCAGAGAGAGAACGGGAGATGGATTTATATACAGGCATATCTATCTATATTTTACGGACATGAGTCACAGTTTTCATTACGCAACGCATCACACACTTTTTTACTAGTTTATAAGACTCTCCTGAAAGTGTATCAAATGCTAATAAAGTAAGCCCTCTCACTGTTGCCCTTGACGCGTTTCAACGATTTCAGTTTTATTAAGATTCCCGAAATAAATTTTGCGGACAAATTTCAAAGATTGAGAAGGAGTTAGGTAAATCAAAAGTATTTCGTCGGAACCTTATCACAGCTGATAAATCTTTCGAAATTAATGCGCTAAGCCGCTTGGGTTGCTGCCAACAAAACTATAATATATACAAAACATGGAGAAACTTTGGAAATTAGGTTTGATAATCACTTATTAATAAAGAAGAACTAAACTAAAAGGCTATAAAGTAATCATTTGGAATAACAGCCTGAACAAGAGGCGACATTCACGCAGCCCGAATAGGAGAATGGGAATCGAGATCGTCTAAGCTATGGGAAAGAAATTAGTGAAGGAATGCCAGCGAACTAAAAATACCTTTAAAGTCTTCAACTGAGTTTCGATATACGTATATATATCGGTAAGCTTTATAGATATTTAAAAGTGTAATTGCATTGTATTCCCACAAGATACGTCAGACTTATGGACATTGTAACATAAGAATGCAAAAGTCTAATAGATATATATATATTAATACACATAGTTTGAGGATATTTGAATTCATTTTTCTTCTTCTTCATCTTACTCATTGTGTCCTAAGATCATGTGAATAAGTTATATGAAGTAATTGTAATCACTTAAAAAGTGCTTTAAAATGCGAATTTAGATCTGATTTATGAGCATTAGATACACCGCAGTTCAGTTCACATAGGCTGATTTATGGTATATATATTCTTGAGTTTGTTAACCAAACAAAAAAAAAAAAACAACTGAAAACCAACAAGAACAGCCATCAACCCGTTGATTTTTCGGGCAAAAAGTACGCAGAATCCATGTTTGTGCGTATCTGAACAAGCATCTCAGCAAAATTTAGGCAATTAATTTATGGCTCGACTGCGTTAGTCATAACTTTCTAAACAGTTAGATAGGCCCATTAGCGACACACACACACACACACATGTAGGCCTCGTGCATGTAGCTAACTATATCTCTGGCAGTTGAGGTATGTGCTCCACTTTTCAAAAGACACTATCTTGTTGCGACAGGTTATCCGAAAATGATACATATACCAAATGTATCTATCAGCGGCCATGTTTGCCCAGATAAACATATTCATACATGTGAACATACAGTTAACTTTATATGCATATTAACGTTAATTTACATGTGGCACGGCAGTTTGATTAATTTAAAACTAGAAATTTAGAAATTTCTGTGTTGGGGAAGCTTTGATATACATATGTACATGTATGTAGGTACATATTTACAATAGAAAATGATGCAAATTGTAATTTTTCCCTAAACATATTTGAGACAAATGTTGTTTCTTCACTATGATGCCTATTGATATTATTGAGTAGAAAATAAAAAGAAATATATAAGGCCTATTATATTTATATCTATCTGATCTTATCTGATTATGAGGATTTCTTTAAACAAGATTTTCCATAGAACAATCTGTTCGACAGATAGCTATGGCTCCGTTACATTTAGCCCTACAATATGTAGTCTGTCATCTCTATGTGAACATATACATACATACATCATCATGTCGAATCTGTGAAAGATTTCAAGATCATCAAACATAAAGGCATAGGCAATATTATAATAAGAAATAACAAGTAAGAAAGCTCTAGTCGAGACTGCTCGACTACGAGATCCCCTGAACCCTATAAGCAACTGATATTTCAATAATAATTAGTACCCACACACGCACTCATGCAAACAAATACGCGCACACACACACACTCACATATACAGGCGATTGCGCTTGGGTTGCGCTGCAGTGGTAGCAATATAATCAGAACTTATTTGTTGAATAATTTAATTTCTAGACGTACGATCGTAATGAAACTTTCAGAACGTATTCATATTGTTTAAATGTATGTGTATACCGAAGCACAAGTCTCTAGTATTTGATATACGACTTTTACAAAGATTAGGGTGAGGGGGTGGATTTGGGGGTGGGGGGTAAATTTTAACAAAAACCGAAATTGTATGACATGCGTCTTAATATACATTTTAAATTTGGAGACTCTAGCTTGAAAGATGTAGGAGATAAAATTTTTTTAGTGATCTTCGATAAGGTTTTTTATCGATAAAAAAGTATCGGAATGAGTTATCGTTTTTTAGTGATAAACTCGATATCCGCGTGATATATACGGACATTTTAAAAAAAAGTTGAAGTCTCTAGCTCTTGTATCTTCTGAAATCGACGCGTTCAAACATACGGACAGACGGACGGACGGACGGACGGACGGACGGACGGACGGACGGACAGACAGACGGACAGGGCTAAATCGACCTAGCTCGTCGCCCTGATCAAGAATATATATACTTTGTGGGGTCTGCCACGCCTCCTTCTGCCTGTTACATACATTTTAACAAAACCATTATACCCTGATTTCCCATTTTCAATGGGTTCAGGGTATAAAAAGCAAATAGCGGCTTCGCGACCATTAACGTATTCCGCATGTACGTGTGAGCGTGTGTGAGCTCGTGTGTGTGTTTTATGTGTATGTGTGTGTGTGTGTGTGTATAGCAAAGCTTCCGTGTTTGATAAGCTCGGCGCTGGCGCATCGAGGCAACACTGACGATGTGACGCTACAATGACGCCTTGGCAACATCAAACACCTAGCCACGCTTACTCACACACATAGCATACATATACAGCTCGGGCATAAAAAACAAGTAAGAAAGCTCTAGTCGAGACTGCTCGACTACGAGATCCCCTGAACCCTACAAGCAACTGATATTTCAATAATAATTCGAACACACACATACAAAAAAACACACGCACGCACACACACACACACACACACACACGCATAACAGGCGATTGCGCTTGGGTTGCGCTGCAGTGTTGGCAATATAATGAGAACTTATTTGTTGAATAATTTAATTTCTAGACGTACGATCGTAATGAAACTTTCAGAACGTAATCATAATGTTTAAATGTATGTGTGTGCGACTTTTACAAATATGGGGGCTTTGGGCTGGATTTAGGGGCGGGGGGGTAAATTTTAACATATAATTTTTTAACTGATTTTCGATAAGGTTTTTTTCGTTAAAAAAATATCGGATTGAGTTATCGTTTTTTAGTGATAAACTCGATATGCGCGCGCTATAGTAAAAAAAATTTGAAGTCTCTAGCTCTTATATCTTCTGAGATCGACGCGTTCATACATACGGACGGACGAACAGACAGACGGACAAGGCCAAATCGACTCAGCTTGTCGCCCTGATCAAGAATATATATACTTTATGGGGTCTGCCACGCCTCCTTCTGCCCGTTACATACTTTTAACAAAAACCATTATACCCTGATTTCCCATTTTCAATAGGTTCAGGGTATAGAAACTAGTCCCTTAGCGCCCCACGTCCATGGCCATTCCCGGTTAGCGATCTATGCGCCGCCTTGTGCCCCCTCTTCCTTGAGCGAAATCTCGAAAATTGTAGTATTCTGCTTATCTAATTCAATTTCAGACTCTGCAACTTTTGAGCGATTTGCGTAAAAAACCATTTCAAGAGTGATCGACTAGCAGTTACGACTTTAGTAAAGCCTCAAGCTATTACAAGTTCCCAACTGTATTTATAGATAGATGAATATTGTGAGATTCACAGTTGAATCAATCGATAGATTGAAGACTAAATCAGAATATGTAGTTTATTAAAATATTTATTAAATTATATAAGCAAATGCCGTTTACCCAGGTAGATCAAAAGTTTATAAAGAACATCAGCACATAGACTACATACACATGTAAGTGTATTTTAAAGATTTTTATATGTACATATTTAAATATACATATACATATAAGCAAAGATAGACTGTTGTTGTCAAAACATTTCAAAAGTAGAGCATGCCCGTTGTGTAGTACCTTCATAACGTATGAACACATTTAAGCTTTCGGCAAGGTCAGTAAAATTGGCGTTATAAATGTTCAAATCGCAGTTTCATTGAATTCTTTGCAACAATTTTTGTTTGGTTTAGTATTCGTTTCATATGTTTCCTGGATTAATTTTTCTTTCGAATTTACTAATATTATTTTTGGGTTTTCGTTTTCTGCTATTAAATGAATGTTTTATGCCTCTGTCCGTGGACGTCTATTACGCACGCTCAACTAAACGGCACATTCGCCCAGAGCAGGGGACTGAGAGGGTGGCACTGGCATGTACGCGCCCGCTGATAACAACAGGCGCCATCTAACGGATGAGTAAGTTAGAAGCAGGAAGACAGCGAAAGATACATATTTTGCCGAAAATAAATGAAAGAAGAGATTTATGTTTCGTCTTGTTCACGCTCTGTGTGTGTGCTTTTTATTTGCTCAATGGAGCTAAATCGCAGTGGAGCAGTTAATTGACACTGGCAATGGCAGTTGATAAGATACTTCAGGCACTCAGGCACTCGATGATGCAGATAAAGCGGAACACCGTGAAATGGCAAAGGATTGGCAGGTAGCTGAAAAGCTGGCTACTTACCAAAGATTCTTGGAACTATGTGCTAAACTCTTCACTTTGCGACCAGATGAATGGTTTTACATACATGCATACATACGTGCATATATGTGTGGGAACGAGTTTCGGAATAAAATACAAATGGTTCAGGTAGGTGGAATGGGATGAGTGAGAACAATTATGCGGCATGACATTGACAAAATGTCACAGCAAGAGCAGAGCAAAGTCGTATAACCGAACGATCAATTTAGGTAGGTATTTCTGCCATCTTGCAATCGCACATAGTATATAGATGACAAATAGAAGAACAGCAGTCAACCAGGTCAATCGAATTTCTGGTATTGATTACTGGAATAATTATGCAAAAGAAAATCATAGAACCAACTTTTAAGGAACATCTATCTCCGAATGGTAAATGACATTGAAGATTATATAAGCGATGTATGAGTGCAAGGAACAATAATAAAATCATACTTAGTACGAACGAGACACTCATCACAGTGTGCTACAAAGTTAAAATTGTTATTTTTACTTTAGGCCCATTAGCTGAAGAGAATACTATGCAAATTATGTTTAATATTTAATAAATAGCCTCAAACTAAATTTAAATTATTTGATAATCATAATCATGATCATGTTCTATAGTGATATTCTTTACGACGCATTACACTTTTAACTATTAATATAATTATTCAAATTGAATGACAAACAATGAAAACTAAATAAAAAGGAAAACAAAAATGAAAATATGAAATGTGTATTTAATGCGTTTATTCCACAGTTTGAATTCGAGCAGGGAAAAGCTAAAGTTGAAGTTGCTAATGCTAAAAATTTGGGTTGTCTAATATGGTCAGGTAGGTCCTTTAACATTTATGGAACATCTCAATAAATTCAGATATATGTACATATGTAATCGACCTTCTCAGTAATTCTATCTCTCTTTTTCCCTCTCTTGATGTCTCTTAATTGACTAATCGTTATGCAGAAGCGCATCGATCGATGAATCATTGTTTATCATTGTCTATCATATAACATACTTATGTAAGTGGGAGTGCACCTGTGTGTATGTGTGTCCGGTTATTGGTAATTAGCCAAAGTGTTATGTGCATTAGGTTAACTCGGTAATAAAGGCCCCCAGTGGTAGACCGTCGATTCAAACACGAAACGGAAGTTGTTCAATATGCGTGGCTCGTGGCCCGTGGCCCGGTCAACGGCGCGTGTCCACAATAGAGGTACGAGCGCATGAAATTGACCATCGGTCACCACGAGAACCGGCTGCTGCTGCACTCACCGGCTAGTAGCTTAAAAACCATTTAGGCCCTAGGGGGTCAACAGGTGTCTACCGCACAGTCGGAACGCAGATGATTATTGAAAAGCGCATTTAAAGCCGGAGCAACTAGAACGCAATTTTCCACTATTGTTTATATTATTATACCCTGAACCCATTGAAAATGGGAAATCAGGGTATAATGGTTTTGTTAAAATGTATGTAACAGGCAGAAGGAGGCGTGGCAGACCCCACAAAGTATAAATATTCTTGATCAGCACGACGAGCTGAGTCCATTTAGCCCTGTCCGTCTGTCTGTCCGTCCGTCCGTCCGTATGCTTGAACGCGTCGATCTCAGAAGATATAAGAGCTAGAGACTTCAATTTTGTATTGAAATGTCCGTATATATCGCGCGCATATCGAGCTTATCACTAAAAAACGATAACTCATTTCGATATTTTTATCGATAAAAACTTTATCGAAGATCTGTTATAAAATTATATCTCCCACATCTTTAAAGCTAGAATCTTTAAATTTAAAATGTATATTAAGATGCAATTTATACAATTTCGGTTTTAATTTAAAATTGCCTCTCACTTCTATATCCACCCCCTCACCATCATATTTGTAAAAGGCGTATTTCAAATGCTAGAGACTTGATATACATTTAAACAATATGATTACGTTCTGAAAGTTTCATTAAGATCGTACGTCTAGAATTTAAATTATTCAATAAATAAATTCTCATATTATTGCCAACACTGCAGCGTAACCCAATCCCACGCCTAGTAGGGTCGTGGCAAAATCTCAAAACTGAACTACTCAACCGCTGATGGTATGTGAAAAAGAATTCTGCAGTTGGGAACGCCCGACTGCAACGTTCTTAATTGTTTTTTTGTTGACTGTTAATTAAAAACTATATAAGTAGCTTACATGTTTTTATAAACATGTATATAGTTTACTACGGCGTATTTTTGGGTGGAGAGTTTCTGAGCCTTGAATTTGTTGGCTATGGGAAATTCCCAGATACGCAATCGTACTTTATAACTCAGTTGGACAACTAATTTAACTAACTCGCTTAGCTATCACTCGACTTTTATTGATGAACTCGGTTGATCAATTGGGTATGCGAGTTGTGTCGACAGTTAGTCCACTATTAAACCAAACTATTCGAGCCCGACTGTTTTGATGGCTTCTTATCGACAAGTTTGATATACGTATCTTCGTTTTAAAAAACCAAATAGATCATCCATTGGCTCAGGCATCTGTACATACGCATTTCTGAATGCCACAGCTAAATCCAACTTCAGATTTGATTGAACAATAACAGGAACTTATAACTCTAGTCGAGACGACATACGAGATACACTAAACCCTTCGGGCAACTTCTTTTTTCATAATTCTTCGCCTTTTCGCTCACACATGAAACAATACATGCTCGCGCAAATATATACTTACTTAATTGCATAATAAGTTTTTTAGTGGATGGACCGTCTTTATAAAACATTATCATTTAAAATTTGGCAACTCAAGCTCTAAAGATATTAGAGATATAATTCAAATATTGGGAGTAGTCATCGCTCTTTGGAAAAACACTCGATATGCGCGTGATATACAGGGAGTCTCTAGCTCAGAAATCTTCTGAGATCGATTCGTTTAAGCATACGAACAGACGGGGCTAATTCGATTCAGCTCATCTCCTTAATCAATAATATATACTGTTGAATATTGAATTTCATCACCATGTTTAGAAACACTCATGTTGCAACGTATAGCAATAGTTTGCAACATTCTGAAATTCATTTTCATGCAAAAGCAACATCGATCGTCATGTTGACTGTCGCGACGCTAGTCTAGAAGCATTATGTGTCTGACGAATTTGACTAGCACAAATTGAATGTTGCTGCGTCTCGATCTGTCTTGTTGCGATTCTTGAGCTGTGTAGATCGATGTGCTGTGCCCTGCTTAAATCAAAATATAAGTCATAATACAAAGTATAACAACTACTGTGTGATCTTATTTGGGGCCTGGTTTTTCAAAATATACTTTATGGGGTCAGTCTCGCCTCCTTCTGCCCGTTAAATACGTTTAACAAAACCATTATGCCCTGATTTTCCACTTTCGAATGGGTTCAGAGTATGATTATAAATTTGCAATTGATAGAATTACTCAATTTTATATTTATATTTGGAATCGTCAAGTCTAGGTAGCTAAAACAGCCGGCTAATCAACTAAATATGTTTTATTTTAACTAGTCGTGAGACGCGGAGGACTCATATGAACCAGTCGACTTTTAAGGTATTTCCGATCATTTGCCAACTGCATTCCACGCATGGCTTTGGAATTTCAAGCACGGCTTTTCATTTCTTAGCTATCTGCCGCTTTTTTTTTACAAACCTCACATTCCAAAGACGCAATAAAAATAAGTCATTTTACTTTAGCATATGAATACACACATATGTGTTTATGCATTATCTACATACATGGTTACAAACCGCCAACAAGCTTTTAGCCAAGTTCTGGGCGACATTCTATCGTGTGTGTGAAACGCATTCAAAAAAAAAATCAACAACAATAACTGCTCCACGGCAAATACATCTGCGTCTATGTCTGTCAATATAATTATGAAAATGGACAGATGGTTAGAGTAAATGTGGTAAGTAAGCGCTGCTAGGCTTTCAGACCGTTCGCAATAATCAGCAGTCACAATATTTACGATCTTGGCCCATTCAAAACCAACAAATTGTATATATATATATATATATATATATATACATTCGTATTACATCACTTGATTAGCGGTAATTCACGAACAAGCAACGGTGCTGAGAAGTGTCCTACCTGCAGACACCCTGAAATTCATTCCCTTTCTAAGTTCAACTGTCGCAATTTGGGGGAGCTCAAATATCATTAAGAACTCTGATTTATATAAACCAATTATGAAGTGAAGGCGCATGAAACGATAAAGTTTTTACCAATCTCTAAAAATAATTATTTAACTATTACATTTATTGTTTGATAGACTTTTAACCAGAATAGGTACTATGATGAGTCACTTTAGTTTGCAAGAATTACAAAATTCAAATATGGAACTCAGTTTTAATTCAATTAAATGTACAAATAAATATATTTTAGTAAATGTATTTTCAGTTTAAAATAACTGAAAACTGATTATGCTTTCATTTAACAACTTGGCTTAATGTTCTCAAAAGTTGCCCAAAAGTCGATTAAACAATTTTTATGATGGGAAGTAAATATATGTATGTACATGTATAACTATGCGGCCTACTCTAACATTCATCCGGGTTTAACACCATGCTCAGATGATAGGCGCCGCTCTGCATCGCCCACATTGGGAATGGCCAATTATTTGGCCATACACAAAATATATACATATAATACATATACATACATATGTACATATGCGCAGTGGTTTGTTGTGGGTGCACACACACAAATACAGCTGATGTGCTACTATTGTGGGGGCAAGCAATTTGGCACCAACTACACACAATAAACGCAGAACGGAAAGGCCAAAAAGCTAGCCCCAAATGCGGATCGACTGCCGGCCCAGCATTAAGTTGTTGGCCATTTGAGGCAGCATAGATGGCAAGTAGGCCTTTCAATTGGCATCCGACGCTGTCGCTGTCGCCGTCGTCGTCATCGTTGTGCTCGGGAGGGGCCAATGTACCTGAAATTGTCAGTGGAAACTGCGTCTGCGCCTCGTGCGCAGCATTTAAATAACGCCATCGAACGTTCCTAAACTGGCAAATGTTGAAGCATTTGAATTGCCAGCACAGACTTGGCTTCGAGTTTAATGAATGGAATTCGGCAAGACCAAGACCAACACCAAATCCAAGACTCAGCCAGACGAAGCCACGCATACATAATGCTCTCTCGACGATATTGATTGTTAAGTTAATCATACAGAAGAGCACGTCAAATTCAATTGACAAATTATTCGCTGCAACTGGGCTGCGTCTCTGTGTGTTTTGTTGAAGTTTTCATATGGCAGCTGCTCTCGAATATGCATGGAGTTTTTCATTTGAATGAAACCACAAACTGCTGCATCGGCTGCAGCAGTAAACTGTTTGCTGTCAATGTTTACTATGCGGGGCCGCCACGAACAACAAATCTTTCGAAAGGCCGCAGCCGAGTTAATGATCCGCATAGGCAGCGACGCACGTCGTGGTGGACGCTAGATTTGGTCTTTTTTTTATTATTTTTTGTTGTTGTTTTATAATTAAACGAAATCACCCACAACACCAACAATTCTGATGCGCTGCTGTGAACATGATTGGAGGACCGTTTGACTGACTGACTGACTGACTGAACTGAATTAAAACAGAGCGCATACAATACAAAAGCAAGTCGCGTTCCAATGCGTTGTCCAGCGTCGTTTAATTGTAGAGCTCAACTCTATGAGGGCCAGCCAAGTTTTTGACTGTGTGTATGACAACACACATACTTAAACATACACACACGCATTTACACACTTCTAGTCATAACTATTCTCATTTTAATTGTCCCATTGACCTAACATTCAAAACCTCAATAAAAAAAAAAAAAATAATAAAAAAGGTAATAAGCAGGGCCAGACAATATCCAAGACCCAGATCCCAAGACCCAAAACACAAACGCAACCCAGACCAGCGCAGCTCAAACATCAAAAACCAAAGTAAAAGTGAGAATCGTAAACAAAAAATTGAGAATAAAAGGGAAAAGCACATTAACTGTTTGGGTATGGAAAATCACCTCGGAGTTAGGCAATACTCATAATAAGCAAATATTGGACACCAAAGGCCAAAAAACACCTGACTTATAGATATCCTCTGGAGAATTGCGAAAACGCTCTGTATGAATTTCACACTCAGAATTAAAGATGATAATAGGAATCTAGATCAAAATAACACAAATAAAATGATAAATATCAAAGTAAAATTATCAAATCTCATATATATATATATATATATATATATATATATATATATATATATATATATATATATATATATATATATATATATATATATATATATATATATATATATATATATATATATTTATTTATTTTTTTGATTAATCAAAAAGTTACCGTGTAAAGTTTGTAAGATAATCCAAATCTATAATTTCTAAAAAAAAAAAAAAAAGTTCGTAAGATAATCCAAAACTATTAATTTCTAAAAAAAAAAAAAAAAAAAATTTAAAACATAAATATTGAGTTTTTTTTTATTTTATTTACCAATTTTAATTTTATATTCCTTAAAATAGTCAACTCAGAAAAAAGAAATTTAAATAAATGAATATATAAATAATAAATATTTTTATATAAAGAATCATTTGTATCGTTATAGCATGTATAGGGTATTATTATTGTGAGTATTGTGATTGATTGTTTCTTTATTTGCATGGTGTTTTACTATATGTGTTAATGTTACTATCCTCCGCATCTATAAATAATTACGTGGTATTAAAAGCTTCCAACACGTGTGGTTGCGTGTGTGCCTCTGAGTGTGTGTGCGCTTCAAGAAGGCCAAACGCACAAATCAAACTAAAATGCGTATAAATTATAAAAAGAAACAAGTTGCCGCAGTTTTTCGACGCTTGTCGTTGCTAAGAGGCCGCCACTGACAACCGACAATGAGCAACAAGTAATGAAACACGGGAAACGGGTGACGGATGACGGGGGACGATCAGCTAAAATCCGAAATTGAAATCAAAATAATCGCTGGCGAGATGAATGAATATGTTGAGGGGCGCGATCGACGCGAAGACTGGAAAACCTGGGAGCTGTTAGCTGGTTGCCTGGCTATGGCGGGTGGCCGTGGGGTAGACATAGTTAACATGCGCGATTTATGGGGACCGCACGCATAGCTGCTGAGTCGCCCAAGTTTGAGGCGCAGCTGGACAATTCTTTGGCTAACAGCAGAAGCCATGAGGCCGTACGGGTGCCTGCCTGATAATGTGCTATCAGCGACAGATCAATTTACGTAAGCTCAGCTAAGCGATGACGATTATGACAATGATTTGAGGTTTAGATGATCCACAATATGAAGACGGGTCTGGTTGTGTTTGTGCGTGCTTCAAATTTTTATGAATGGACCCGAGCACTGAGCTCGATTGAGATTGGACCTAAATAGATAGAGCCGTACATGTTGGGGCCACAGGCCACATTCTAAGTACACATATGATGGGCATTATTTCATTTCGAATTCATATAATTATTCATGGAAATCAAAAAAGAATGTGATTAGAAATGGAAGTTATGGTTTCAATGAATTGATGCCTTTTCGTTTCTGAGCACTTGCCCGGCTGATTATTGTATGTATTTTGTTTAGTTTCTTTTCAAGCTAAAAATTGCTTTTTTATAGATCATCAGTAGGTGGTATCACATAGCTAAATACATATATTGACTGCAGTGATCGTTAAAAGTTAGAGGTCTGGTTTTGAGGCAAGCGATGTATGATAGAGTGTTCTGCTTTGACTTTGACAAATTGAATCATCTGTACCAGGTTTCCATCAACATGGTTTTAAAAGATAAATAAAAAAAGCGAGAGATCACCTTGTTCGCGCACATAAAGATTTTGATAAGATTAATAAATAATCTATTAGATTAAAAGGCAATTCGTGAGAGTATAAAAACACATAAACAAGTATCATATCATCTCTGATTAACAAGTGGCAATGTTAGCTCCATCAATCGAAATGTTAGACCTAAAAAAACGCAGAGGCTGGACGGCCATAAATCTAGATATATTTCAAATTTGTCAGGCTTAAGTTAAAAATTGATTCATCTCGTTGATGACGAATCAGCGTATAGCGATCGTTGATTGTTTAATTGGTTCATATGCAAACATACACACAAGCATATGGCAGCAAAATGTGTGCGTCCGTGTTTTTGTCTGTGTGCGTACACCCCTATCGTTCAATTGCCTCAAAGACAGGCCGAGATGAGATCAATGGCTGCATTGAGTTGGTACTCGAGTGCCATGTGTATACTAACATACATACACTTGATTGATTATATATTGATTTTGGCATATTCAATTTGTTAGATTCGAGTATACGAGTATATTGACCCATGTTCGCAATTCTTTGAATTCGTGCAGCTTAATCTATAGGCCTAGCCAATATACCATGACTAACTCATTAACATTACTTATACGTAGTGTTGGGATGGCGTAATATATCTATGCTAGGGTCGCTCGCTCAATCGCATGACAGTGTTGGCGTCGCTCTCTAATAAGAGTAATTTATATGTACATTCGTATGCCTGTATTACCATATAATTAGACACACACACATGTATATATACATATGTATGTGTATATACACTTCAAATTTTCTTGACTCTGAACTCCGCTCATAGCGCGAATCGACTGCGTTGTAAAGTTTCTTTTTATGGGATTTTTTATACCCTGTGTTTATTAAAGAAGGAGTAATGAATTATCTGATCAACATCAATTAGTATTTATTCTTAATGAACACACATCTTTATACGTGAAAGAGATTTTGAATTAATTATCTATGTGTTAAGTATCTTTTAGCCGGTTACACTCGATTATTTCCACCATTGTTGTTCCGCTGCCAAAATTGTATCTATCATTTATCAGCTCTATTAACTGATCTTTCACATGGTAGTTTGTCTTTCGATCGATGATTTGAGGTTTCGTTGATTTCTGCTAAATCAGCAAAATGGCAAAACTTATGCCGTTTTTTCAAGTGGGCCTCGAAGTCCAAGTAGTTTCCATTTTAACAGGCATCCAGCAAAGAGTCCCATTCACTCCGCTCAACTCGCACTATGTGCGTGTGTGTTTCGCTCTCTGTGTGTGTGTGTGACTGCCTAAGCTGAAATTCTTGAACCAAAAAAAAAAAAAAAAAAAAAAAAAAAATCATAAATATAAAATAAACCGCACGCATATAGACGGATTCTGAGAACTACAACGGCGACTGAAAAATGCCAGTAAATATAAAAGCTGCCGACTGAGATATACCCTGTACGCCGAATGAACGATAAAGTTCAAATAAAGATGTTTTAATAATATAGCTTAAGACTGTAACTGTATAATATTATTACGGCATTCTAGAATTTCAATCATTTAGGTGCATATCATATTTTGATATAAAATTCGACTACGAAATTCCCTGAAGGCTTACAATAGAAACAACATATTCATATACGCACCCACACTGCAGTGTGGGTTTACCTTGGGAGCTTCATAGTTTAATAAATTTCCTTGTGGATAGACTATCTTCATAAAAATTGTAGATAGTGATTATAACACTAAAATGCGTGCATTTGCCAAAGCACAAGTCTAGTAACTTGTATTTGAAATACACCTTTTACAAATTGATTGGTAAGTGGGTAGATTTATAAGAATGGGAGGTGGGAAATAGCCCAAATCGAAGTTCTATAAAGTACTTATGAGTCTATGGCGACTCTAGCTTCAAAGGTGTAGCAGATATAATTTAAAACTCATTTTCGATCATGTATTTAACAAAATAACGGGATCAGTTAGCGATTTTTTAAAATAAACTCGATATGTGCGCTATATGTACATATGGAACATTTAAAAAAAAATTTGAATTCCCTAGCTCCTTTATCTTCTGAGATCGACGCGTTCATACTTACGGATATGAATATGAGGTGCCCCACCATGTCTGTTACATACATATGAAGAAAGCCATTATACCCATCTGTATCTGTATCTGTATCTGTATCTGTATCTGTATCTGTATCTGTATCTATATCTGTATCTGTATCTGTATCTGTATTTGTATCTGTATCTGTATCTGTATCTGTATCTGTATCTGTATCTGTATCTGTATCTGTATCTGTATCTGTATCTGTATCTGTATCTGTATCTGTATTTTGCGGTTTGCCACGCCCCCTGTAGGCGGACATACGCCTCAGCTCTTTGATATTGGGTGGTCTGCCCGAGTATATATATCTTATTTCAGGTCTCTAGCATCAATACTGCTCAAAATATAGCAGAATAGACATACATTTGTTCAATAATCTTAATAGAATCATACATAACATTAGCTCAGGTGCAAAATTTTAAAGTTTAAGCTTTAAAACTCTAGGAAATACAGTTTTATCTGATTTGCCACGCCCCCAATTGGCCTAGATATATTCGCCATAGCCTATGATCTTGGGTGGTCGACGCGGATCTACATTCCGAATTTGATGATTTCTGGTACATCGGACAATGGTTTTTCCGATTTGCCACGCCCCTGGTGGGCGGATCGGGAAAATTTTAGCAATTTATAAATCGGAGTTCCAAATTTCAAGTCTCTGGTTTCAATAGCCGACATAAACTGTGTTCATACGGACAACAAAACATGGATCAGTCGAAAATGGACTCCATGCTATGATATATACTGCACTAAAAGAAAAACAATGCAAATTGACGCAAATAGTTACACCTTTATATAGGGCATGTGCTTTAGTGCGTATGCCTGTATTCCATAATCTTTTCATTTTTTGTTCTCCATTCTCCGCTACATGTACAGGGTATACACACATCAAATTAATAAAAAGAAGTGCGTAAATTGCGTCGACAGAGCTAAGACGTGATACAGATACAGATATAGTCTTTCACAGATCAGATAATAAGATACTCGAACAAACACTCACACTCGCAAACAAACAGATACAGATGTGTTTGAGTGTTTCGTATTGTAGAGTAGCTACGCAGCTAAGGCTAACGCAAGCATGTTAAGCTTCTGGACGCCTCTCAGACCCCTCCGCCTCAACCCCAATCACACACACTCACACACACCTCTAGCCGTACGCCGGCAAGTATACATACATACATACATGCATATGTATATTACCAGAAAGGGAAAACGTGAAACAACAACTGCGACAACAACAAAAACGACGACGACAACGACAACAATAAACACAAAAGCAACGTGCAGAAGAAGCTAAACAGAAAGCGCAAAAAAATACAACAACAAAAACTCAAAACTCATGACCTTCAAAAATTTCGGCGTTCAATGAACCAACAATAAAACGATCGAGACGGCTTACGTGGGGGGAGTGGTTGTGTAACCCGCGGGCTACGGAGAACACGGCTTCCTTCTATGTCCATGACTTGCATGGCACCCAAGCCAGGCGCGTGTTGTCTGCGTTAGAGTTGGGAATCCATCGTTGTTGGCACCACTCGATGGATTTTTCAGCGATGGAAAAAACCATCGATACTATCGATTATTAACACTATCCTTCAATGGAGAGCACAATCGATATTATCGTTATTTTCATCGGTAATTTATTTAGCCTTTTTTTTTTTAATTGGTTTAAGGCTTTAAACATTTTTTAAGCCGCACATTAAATTTGTTTTTAAAGTTATTTTTTAACTTTACAAAGAAAACAAAAGATTTTCGTGCAAACAAAAATATGTTAAAAACATATAACTTCAACATGATTATATATATCTATGAGAATCATAATAGCATCATTTTGATAACTTTACTTAGTGGATATTGACATGCTATTTAAAAAATATTTCTATTAATTAATAAGCCATTGGATTTTGTTCATAAATGCCAATGCGGTGACTATAGTTGGCTTTAAAATCGACCTTCGGTCCTACTTTCCTAATATGCTAAACGTTCTTTCTGATCCGGCTGAACTTGCTGATACATGCCACCACGCTCACAAAAAGTTCGATACATCAAAATCGAAAACTTTCCATCGATCTATCGCATTCATTAGTTCAACCGATACTATCGATATAGCTCTCGACGGAGCTCCCAGCTCTAGTATCCGTGAGTGTCTCTCTCACACACGCTCTCACTGTCTGTGTATGCTGCAATCGTAACACTGTCTGCCCCCACCAGCCCCACCCCCAGCCAGTCACACAGTGTCGCCAAACACACAAACAAATACAAACGAGAGACACAGAGCGACAACGAATGTTGACACAGTAAATTTTGCATAAAATTTGTTCCGTTTTCCCACTTGGTAATTTCACTTTTTATACCCTGAACCCATTAAAAATGGGAAATCAGGGTATAATGGTTTTGTTGAAATGTATGTAACGGACAAAAGGAGGCGTGGCAGACCCATAAAGTATATATATTCTTGATCAGGACGACGAGCTGATACGAGTGGATACAGTCCTGTCCGTCTGTCCGTCCGTCCGTATGAGTGCGTCGATCTCAGACGTTATATAAACTCGTGTATACGATACGCAGTACAAATTTGTCTTATATTTTCGATAACTCATCCGATAACTTTTTATCGGGAATAATCAAAAATTTGATTATGGTTTTTCAGCCTCATTTGATTGCTATTAGACTTGGAGACTTTAAATTTACTGTGTATATATATATGATGAATACAAACATTTTGTAATTTACAGATTTTGAATACCACGCCCCCAATTTGTGCTTTGAAATGTACACAAATTTTCGCCATATAATTACGCTCTGAAAGTCTCATTAAGATTGTCTGTCTACAAAAGATTTAAACCACAAATAAATTCTCATAACATTGCCCAAACTGCAGCGCAGCCCAAGCGCAGTCGCTGCTTACTGCGCAGTTAGCAGAGCGCGTTCTTATACATGCGTGCGGATGTATTTCTATGTGTCTGTGCATAAAACAAGTACAGAATGATTAGAATATTAGATTGGAGTGTTCAGGGTATCTCCTAGTCGAGCAGTCTTGAGTAGAGCCTTCTTACTTTTTTTTTCTCGGATAGACTGAATAAATACTTACCTATATATGTATGTATGTGCTTGTATGTGGACAGATGTGTGCCTGTTGGCTTTGGGTAGGTTGCGACTCGCGACAGGCGAGCATGGGTCATGGGTCAGTAACTTAAGCGTTAATTTGTTATATTAGCAAACGGGCTAGACGTGAATTATGGCGCCTATTGTAAACAATTATGTACACCGAGACATCAGGTTAGTTAGTGTAGTATTAACTAGAATAGTTACTCAATTCTGTTGCTGGCAAGAATTCAATTTGTTCTGAGAACCTATGCAAAGATACACGAAATACCACTCAAACGTTTTTTTTTTTTAAAATATCATAAAGCAGATCTGATATGAATAGAATAACTGTAGAGTTCTTTATTAGGTTATCTAAAAGTCGCTTACGCCCTCCTTCAGTTGAATTCCATCAGCAAAAGCTCATCTTTCAATTGCAGTAATTGTGCATGATAAAAATGAATAAAAGTTGATATACTATATTGTATTCTTTACATATACATACATACATACATGAATTTGTGTCTCTGAGTGTGTGAGATGGGCTCCGCAAATGATTCACAGCTCAATTATTTAATAGAATTCTATGGGGAAGAAGAATTGTTATTATGAAAGAGCTTACATACTAAATATTTCAGTTAGAGAAAATGAATTTATAATAATCATGAATTAATATTTATTTATTTACATTTTGGTTAAATAAAATGATTTCTAAATTTCAGATGGAATTCCATTGATTGTTTTGGCTGCCTGCAGCCCACACCGAACCAAGTTTACCGACATCAAATTGACCCATGACCATAAAGAAACAGATCCAAAGTGGGCGTGGCTCTCTAACATAATAGAGGCGAGGTGTCATTCTGCACTAAAGGAAAAGTTGCGATGGGTTGCAGTGCAAGTCCTGTTAGAAGCAGTATTAGCTGCAGTCGTTAATGGGTTGCAGTTGCGAGGGACAAAGACAGAGAGAGAGTGGGAGAGCCAGAGAAAAAGACAAACTGAAATAGAGAGTGAGAAAGAGAGAGGGAGAAAGAGACAGAGAGAGATACTCGCTTACTAATACATTTGCTGTCTGTTAATAAACTGCTTTCCGGTTTAAGGTATTTCGGCATTTGCTGCATGCTATGGCTGTGGCAAGTGGCAAGTGGTAAGTGGGCGACGCATGGCACAACCTGTTGCCCAACGATGCCTGGCAAACTCATAATGTATTCAGCAAACCGCATTTAATGGAGTCATTGACTCAAAATTCGCTCTTCGTCTGCGGGTTTCCTTTCCTTTTCATCATTTGCTTCCTCTGACAGCATATTAAGAGAGCCGTTTTTGTTATTGCTTTGTTGCTGGTGATCTCAGTTCTTGGAAGTGAGATTCCTGCGCATCCTTCGAAGAAAACCACTTAGAGCGCAGTCAACAACAAAAACAGATTCACTTATACACAGAACCGCTCACATAAAAGAGTTACCACGAAAAGCTATATATATATATATATATATAGATACATGCGCCTAATATATATATATATATATATATATATATATATATATATAGGGGAAATCGATTGGAATATATATATATATATGCGCCTAATGAAATTCCAATCGATTTCCCCTTGCCCTATTTCATATTGCAAGTTTTACAAAAGTGAGCGCACAAGGTGTGAATTAATTGAATGAGATCTTGAATTGAAACACAAATACATATAAAACGATCCGTTTTTCAAATTTAAATTCAAATCAATTCAATGGCGAATACTCAATAATCAAGTTCTCATGCAACCGAAAGTAAGATGATCATTCAGCAGCGTTTATTAGGTTCGATTGATAGTTGCTATGCCATTGGTATATACGTATGTTAATATTTCATTATTTTTTGGTACTAACAATTGACTATGAATATTATAAGTTTTGTTGCAAGTTCTTACTTTACAAGTTTGCCGAAATTTGTATACGATCCATCAACTTTAGTAAATATGATTATATACATATATTCAGAAGCCTATCAAATATTTATCAAGGGATCACCAACCCTATTTGAATGTTCTACAAAACTATTGACTTTAATCTATTAAGGTTTAGTCATTTGAGTATTAATTCAAGGTGTTAAAGTGAATACAACTATCTATTGCTGAAACAAGTCGAGAATCAATTATTATTGCTAATATATTTTCGGTTTGTAAATATGTTATGAATAGATGAGTGCATTTGGAAGTCAAGTATTTAGTATTTAGTTTAGTATTTATTTCAGTTGATTTCTGGTTTGTTAAAGTAAATTATTTGGTATAAAAAAACTCAATTGTATAAAATAATATTCAGGTGGTCCATAGAGTACTTGATGGCTCGGCGGTGCACATATCTGTGGCACACACACGCACACGCGCATATACACTTACATATATTTAGTCTCTTAGTCTTTTGGCGGCTGTTAAGGTCCAAAAAATGGTCGTTGCTCGAATGGTCTATTAATCAATCAAATATGGAACAGGCGGGAAAGGCGGCAGCCGGGAAGGAAATCGCTTTTAACACTCTTGATATACGTGCGGCTCGATGGCTGTAGCTATGTACAATGTAGTATTGTAGAATGTATGCCTGAAAGTGGTTCTTTTCAGTCTTGATGCGATTCGCCATGGCTAAAGACGAACGTGGCCAGCGTATTGCGACAATTAGTTGGCCGATTGTTGACACTGCCCCGCTTCCTCCCCTTATGTACTGCACGCCCCTGCGCTGCGGCAATGGAAACAAATTGTTCATGGCCAAAGTGGCCGGGCCAAAGCTAAGCCAAGCCGGCCAACTTTCTGACATCGAGCTGATTGTCAAGCGTGGCCAATGGGATTGCTGTGCGCAGAATCTCCCAGAGATAGTCGCAGCAGCCCCAATCAAAAAATAAAATAAATAAATAAACAAATATAACAAAAAGAAAAAATGAATGAAATAATATGGTCGGAGACGCATTTCGATTGGTGTTTTTGGCATTAATGTGGCAACTTTTTAGGTTTTCATCTTGTTTGGCCAATTCTCATATCATATATTGGGTATTTCGGTATTTGCTGCTGCTTGGGCTCTGTTTTCTGTTTTCTGTTGCCAGGCCAGTCGACCAGCGACGGTGATTATTAAGCAAATTAAGGAATATCAATGCAAACGCTTAGCATATACAAAGCAACAGGTTGCCAGCCAAGCAGCCGACCGTCCGTCCGACCGTCCGTATGCCTGTCAGTCGGCAAATCTTTATTAAGCTGGTTCGCAACATCTCACACTCATTAGATAATTTTGCGTATCGACCTACCCCACACCTCCGTCTGGTCACCTCTAAAAAGCCCCAAGCAGAAGAAAAAGAGGAAAGCACAGATAATAGAGTTAAGCTAATTCTTGCCATACTCTACATATTGAGAATATGCCAAGTTGTACAGATAGTTGGAAGTACACTCCGCTACAGCTAACTTAGTACAGGGTATTCAGAAGTAATTTGCATGAAGCACGCAGCTGATTCTAATGAACAATAAACAATGATCGCACGGATTAGATATTGATATAGATTTCATTAATTAGTTGGCTCAGCAACAAAGATACGTCTCATTTATATATGTATGTAAGTATGTATTGGTCCGATCCGGTTGGGCGTGTGTTACTTTTGCAGTGGGTCTTATTTTCCTTGTTTATTTCTTCTTCTTCTTATTCTTCTTTTCGTTTGCATAGCGCGTTGTCAAATCAATGCCACTCCAAACATTTCGTATACAAATAATTTGTCTCACCACAGCCCAACAAAAGACAACTTAATATCTTTCTGCAGGCAACAACAATATAATGCAACAACAACGATCGACAAAAACCGAATCGACCAAGCACTGCACAATCGCAGACATCGCAGCACGTGCGTCCACCAGGTAGGTGTGGCTCAACAGGCGAATGTATGTGCCTAAGGCAGGCCTCCATGTGTGCAGAGGCTAATGCACAAGCCGGTTTGCATCTTAAAGTTTCTTTCGTAGAGCCCATCACAAAATAATCTATTAACTCCGCGTACGTATAGAATGTAGGCTCGCATACTTAATTTTTGATTGGCGACAATTTGTTTCCATTTAACAAATTATTCGCTGAGGAATTTCAGATCGAATCAGATCCCTCACTTTGTTATCCTAATGCAATCAATATTACATCGATTTAATGAACACTTCCAATATAATTTCTAGTCGTACCAAAAACAAAATATCTTAATGAAATTCATTGAATTTCATTCTTTATAAAGCAGATCTTAGTTTGATTTTCTCTTGTAGTTAAGGTATTCAGTTTTATGAGTATTTTATACAATTTGAAATTTGATTGGACCACGACTAAGTCACACCGCAATTATAAAGCAAAACGCTTATCCAAGTAAAATATTATCAACTATCAAACTAATCTGTAGTTGTTGCTCTATCCAAAGAAACACACTGTTTGCAAAAATAAGAAAGAGTTTTGAAACAACATAATATGTCATTCAAGAGACATTCAACTCGTTTATAAGACTTTATATGGTTTATTACATGGTCTGAATTACAAATTTGCCAGCGAAAAAGACTAAATTGCCCTTACTCCATTGGTATTCAATCTCGAAAAATCTCGAAAAATCTCGAATAATATAGGCTGGTTTATGGCTACTAATTGTTTTTGTCATTAAAATAACTGATAGAATTAATGAAATTCGAATTTCATGCATGTTTCATGGATATAAATCAGGTCATTTCGAGAGTCAAATTTTGCATAAGCATAAGTCCAGAATTCCATCTCATAAAAAGATGTAAAAATATTGAATAATAAATAAATATAAATATATTCATATGCTCAACTACGAAACTGTGAGAAAAGGCGGCTCTAAGTCAGTAAAAGACTTAAAGGCTCTGTCATCAAGTAGTTCAAAAGGAGCGCCAGTTTTTTTTTATGCTCTTTAGGGCAGCGAGATTTCATTTCGATTTAACTGGAATCAAATTACGAAACGACGATACTGATGCTGATGCTCATGAGGAGTAGCCAAGTTGTTTTCATATACTTCAGATCGGGAGCTGGAAACGAATTGTGTATGAGTTTTCGGACCTGGCCCGTTTGAAGAAGACTGTTACCTGACAAATATTTCAGAAATCTTTTCAAAAACGAATATAGTTTTTTTTCTGCTCTTAAAGCCTTCTGCCTAATGGCTTGCGCTCAAGTTTTTCGGTTGCTGCCAATAGTTGCCGATTTCTAGTGTACCTGAGACTTTTCTGTAGATATACACATGGAGTTACTGCACTTGGCTGCTGATGTGAGAAAAGGTTTAGCTCACGCACGGTGTGGACAGGAAACAGCCCGGGATTTCGACTTGGGCTTGGGTTTGAATTTGGTTTTGGGTTCGGAGCGCGGACATGGTTGGGGATCGTCATACATTTGGCATTGACAACTGTGGCGTCGCTCCATGGCCGTGAGAGGGGGCTCAGCAGTTGGCCGAGGGTCAGTCGAACGCCATGGGCATAAAGTTCACACTCGTAAGTAAATAAATTTAAATGGCGGCACTTCTTCTGCTAATCTCTTTTTTTTAACCACTGCTTGTGCTGTTTCTTCCTCTTTTTCGTTGTTTTTTTTTTTGCTGTATTTATTTTGATTTTTTGTTCGTCTTTCAACCTTCTCAGTTGTTTTGTGTTGGTCTGTTTGTTGTTGCTGTTGTTCACTGTTTGCTGGTTGCGCGAACGTTTTTCATAAGAAATTCAGCAGGCAAACTTAAGATTTCGTTTCTTAACGCTGGCATTAAGATTTTTATGGTTATTAATTCGCTAAATAATACGAAGATGGCAACGGCGAATGCTGATGCGAAGAGCCGTTGATATTGATGTTGTTGCTGCTGCTGCTGCTGATGATGTTCGGGTCGACTGTTGCCGGTTGCCGCATGCCGGCTCTGGGAAAGGCCCCAATCTCCAACCTGAACATCCACCTTAACATAAAGCTTAACATGAGCGAAGCTAAGTGTGGACTTCTGTGAATGAAGAGCACTTTGCATTGAGAAAACCAGCCAAAAACAAGTAAAAAGACTCTAGTCGAGACTGCTCGACTAGGAGATACCCTGAACCCTCCAAGCTGATATTCTTATCATTCTGCACTTCTTTTATGCACGCACACATACATTTACATACATCCACCCTTATGCGCCCGCGCTCTGCTAACTGCGCAGTAAGCAGCGACTGCGCTTGGGCTGCGCTGCAGTGTGGACAATTGTATGAGAATTTACTTGGTGAATAACTTCTTTTGTAAACATACGATCTTAATGAAATTTTCAGGGAGTAATTATATGGTCAAAATGTGTGTACATTCCAAAGCACAAGTCTCTAGTACTTTAAATACGTTTTTTACAAATTGGGGGCGAAGGGGGCGTGGTATCCAAAATCTGTTGATTAAAAAATGTTTGTATTCATCATATATATATACACAGTAAATCTGAAGTCTCTACATCTTATAGTACTCAATTTTTCGATTATTCTCGATAAAAAAGTTATCGGATGAGTTATCGAAAAAATAAAGCGTATGGTATACACGAGTATGCACACAAAATTTCAGCTCTCTAGCTTTTATATATTCTAAGATCTCGGCGTTCATACGGACGGACGGACGGACGGACGAACGGACGGACAGACGGACAGGGCTATATCGACTCAGGTCGTCGTGCTGATCAAGAATATATATACTTTGTGGGGTCTGCGATGATTCCTTCTGCCTGTTACATACTTTTACACAAAAAGATTATACCCTGATTTCCCATTTTCAATGGGTTCAGGGTATAAAAAAAAATAAAAAAATACAACAAATTAACGAACTGAACTTCGTTCAAAATTCCAACGAGAGTCTTAACTGTAAGAGAGTTCAGAAATCGCATGCTTTAAATAAACTGCCAAAGTTGTTGGCCACACGAGGAAGACACGAGGACGCCCACAAACAAATGTCATCAAGTGAGGGTAGATTCTGTGGCCTTAATTAATGTGATTTTTTCCTTATCCACAGATACACAGAGTCTGTATCGTATTTTCGATCCCAAGTATAGTTGAAAAGTGATATTTTTGCCTAAGCAGAGCTTAAAGTAAATGACTTTTATAAATTGTAAAGCGTTCCACCAGCCTGCGTTATATCCCTAACATAGACATGTATTGAAAATCAATATATTTGTAAGTTATTAAGTAAAGCTAGTTGATTTCTATAATATTGCTTATTTTCACTTGATTAAAAACAATTTTAGCAATTAAATTTCATATCATAAATATTGGAAAGAGCTAAGTATATGGTCAATGGTGCCATACCTATAATACTGCAAATATCAAATGAGCAATCCAATTAGCTAATTACTCCCAAAGAGTAGGCAACAGTATTTTATTGTTAACAATGTTTAAGGGCCAATTAATATGGCTATAAGCATAGCGCGTTGCTTATTAAATTCAGAACGCAACTTTCAATTTCCTCAGGCCCAAAACAACCCAAAAAAATTCACAGAAACAGATAAAACCAATTAATAACAAGTAAGAAAGCTCTAGTCGAGACTGCTCGACTACGAGATCCCCTGAACCCTTCGAGCAACTGATATTTCAATAATAATTCGCACATACACACGCACACACACGCATACAAACAAACACACGCACACGCACACACACACGTATATACATTGAGCTTGGGTTGCGCTGCAGTGTTGGCGATATTATGAGAACTTATTTGTGGAATAATTTAATTTCTAGAAGTACGATCGTAATGAAACTTTCAGAACGTAATCATGATGTATAAATGTATGTGTATACCGAAGCTCAAGTCTCTAGTATTTGATATACGACTTCGACAAAGATGAGGGTGAGGGGGTGAATTTGGGGGTGGGGGGTAAATTTTAACAAAAACCGAAATTGTATAAAATTCATCTTTATATACATTTTCAATTTGGAGACTCTAGCTTGAAAGATGTAGGAGATATAATTTTTTAAGTGATCTTCGATAAGGGTTTTTTATCGATAAAAAAGTATCGGAATGAGTTATCGTTTTTTAGTGATAAACTCGATATGCGCGCGATATATACGGACATTTTAAAAAAAGTTGAGGTCTCTAGCTCTTATATCTTCTGAGATCGACGCGTTCATACATACGGACAGACGGACGGACGGACGGACGGACGGACGGACGGACGGACAGACAGACAGACGGACAGGGCCAAATCGACTCAGCTCGTCGTGCTGATCAAGAATATATATACTTTGTGGGATCTGCCACGCCTCCTTCTGCCTGTTACATACATTTCAACAAAAGCATTATACCCTGATTTCCCATTTTCAATGGGTTCAGGGTATAAAAATAAAATAATTATAAAACACACATACACACGTGTCGAAATGTGTGCAAACATGCGCAAACATGTGTACATACAAATGTATTATTTCGTATTAATACATAAATAATTTAGCCACGTTCAAGGCCAGAAGCGGCCCTCGATCAGAGCTCACAGTTATATGTTACTAGCTATAGCATCGTAAACCGAATCTGTCGTATCAAGTTTGGCAGCTTGCCTCACATTCCATCAGCAACGAACAAGTTGGCCGATTGGTTGGCTCGAAGGGAGTCGCATAAAATTAAATTTAATTCAAAAGCAATAAAAAGCGTCAACTCATACGCTTTGCGGATTTTAATAATGTTTGCATCGATGGTGACTTCCCCTTTCGATTTTATTTTCAACTATTATTTAGCTTGACAATGTCTCAGCTGACGGGGCGCGAGAAAGAATGTATCTGTATCTGTATCTGTATCTGTATCTATATCTATATCTGTATCTGTATCTGTATCTGTATCTGTATCTGTATCTGTATCTGTATCTGTATCTATATCTATATCTATATCTATATCTATATCTGTATCTGTATCTGTATCTGTATCTGTATCTGTATCTGTATCTGTATCTGTATCTGTATCTGTATCTGTATCTGTATCTGTATCTGTATCTGTATCTGTATCTGTATCTGTATCTGTATCTGTATCTGTATCTGTATCTGTATCTGTATCTGTATCTGTATCTGTATCTGTATCTGTATCTGTATCTGTATCTGTATCTGTATCTGTATCTGTATCTGTATCTGTATCTGTATCTGTATCTGTATCTGTATCTGTATCTGTATCTGTATCTGTATCTGTATCTGTATCTGTATCTGTATCTGTATCTGTATCTGTATCTGTATCTGTATCTGTATCTGTATCTGTATCTGTATCTGTATCTGTATCTGTATCTGTATCTGTATCTGTATCTGTATCTGTATCTGTATCTGTATCTGTATCTGTATCTGTATCTGTATCTGTATCTGTATCTGTATCTGTATCTGTATCTGTATCTGTATCTGTATCTGTATCTGTATCTGTATCTGTATCTGTATCTGTATCTGTATCTGTATCTGTATCTGTATCTGTATCTGTATCTGTATCTGTATCTGTATCTGTATCTGTATCTGTATCTGTATCTGTATCTGTATCTGTATCTGTATCTGTATCTGTATCTGTATCTGTATCTGTATCTGTATCTGTATCTGTATCTGTATCTGTATCTGTATCTGTATCTGTATCTGTATCTGTATCTGTATCTGTATCTGTATCTGTATCTGTATCTGTATCTGTATCTGTATCTGTATCTGTATCTGTATCTGTATCTGTATCTGTATCTGTATCTGTATCTGTATCTGTATCTGTATCTGTATCTGTATCTGTATCTGTATCTGTATCTGTATCTGTATCTGTATCTGTATCTGTATCTGTATCTGTATCTGTATCTGTATCTGTATCTGTATCTGTATCTGTATCTGTATCTGTATCTGTATCTGTATCTGTATCTGTATCTGTATCTGTATCTGTATCTGTATCTGTATCTGTATCTGTATCTGTATCTGTATCTGTATCTGTATCTGTATCTGTATCTGTATCTGTATCTGTATCTGTATCTGTATCTGTATCTGTATCTGTATCTGTATCTGTATCTGTATCTGTATCTGTATCTGTATCTGTATCTGTATCTGTATCTGTATCTGTATCTGTATCTGTATCTGTATCTGTATCTGTATCTGTATCTGTATCTGTATCTGTATCTGTATCTGTATCTGTATCTGTATCTGTATCTGTATCTGTATCTGTATCTGTATCTGTATCTGTATCTGTATCTGTATCTGTATCTGTATCTGTATCTGTATCTGTATCTGTATCTGTATCTGTATCTGTATCTGTATCTGTATCTGTATCTGTATCTGTATCTGTATCTGTATCTGTATCTGTATCTGTATCTGTATCTGTATCTGTATCTGTATCTGTATCTGTATCTGTATCTGTATCTGTATCTGTATCTGTATCTGTATCTGTATCTGTATCTGTATCTATATCTGTATCTGTATCTGTATCTGTATCTGTATCTGTATCTGTATCTATATCTGTATCTGTATCTGTATCTGTATTTGTATCTGTATTTGTATCTGTATCTGTATGTGCGTATATGTGGATGGATAGGTATATATAGATAGGTAGCTACATAGTTAGATATACAAATTGGCAAATTTAACTTGGCTCTGCTTTCTCATGGCGATGTCGTTATGCCTCAGACTCGAGGGCCCATTCAATGGCAAGGCAATCAAGTCAGTACCGAATTTTTATACAACTGCGTAGATACATTCCGTTCTTTTCTTTGCTTCTTTCTTCATTTACATACATACATATACCTATACACGCACTCATATATAGTATATTGTTTTCTATTACTCGCATTTGTTGCTGTTCCTATTGTTGTTGCTCGTATCTATTCGTTGGCCCTCCCTGAACCCGAGCAGTGCGGGCCTTTTGTTAATTGTAAGTGGCACTTTTAATAGAGTTTTTATTACATGTGCTTCGTCTTTGGCGCAGTTGTTGCTGTTGCTGTTACTGCCGCCTTAGCGATAATTTATGCTACCTTAAGGCGGGTACGCATCTACTTATTTAAATGTAGTTTGCGACATTTTATGGTTTTTATATCGCTCGTTTTGCGTATTAACATAAATAGTTTTTAGAGAATTTGACATATGTATGTACGCAACGCAGGGGCAATAATTACAACAAGTTCGTGTCTTCACGGTTGCCTCCCTTCTGATAAGCTCCCACATTGAAGTCATGTCTGGGGGAATAGATCATTGATCGGCTCTTAGGAGGATTATAAGCTATATGGAAGAGCTATAACATATGAAGATTAAGGATTTTAAGAGTCTCTAATATGCTCTCTACCGTCTCTGTTAACTCGTATGGTGGTTGACATGAGGTAGCAAGGTGCTGGTTGGCGATCCACTCAAGCGCCCTTCCTCTAATGAAGACTAATAGTCCAGTCTTTAACTTTGACAAATCGAACAACTTTTACCTTAGCCCAAGAGAGCCAAGAGGGAGTCAGTAGCAGCGGGGCTGTGGTCAGAGCATTGGGATAAATGAATTTCATATTATTGAATTGAAATTTGTAGTCTCTCCATCTCTCTCTTCTCTCTCCCCTTATTCTGCTTCACCTTTCAGCCGCTGGCACTTTGACCTCCTGCTGAGCTGAGCTGACCAATGACGCCACCAGCGACTGATGCTGAGAGAGAGCAGTTTATTGTTTCGAGGGCGTGCCGGCTCAGGCGGCATGCTCTGTGCTCCTATTCACACGCTGGTTAATTGAATGTGGCAACTAGAAATAGTTTTTACAATCATTAGGAAGCAATTCTTTTTCTGTAAGGGGCAACTGGGTATTAGGCACGCCTCCAGACGGCCGGCCGACCAACCGACCGGCTATCCGCCGCGTGCTCAGAAATATCGAGTCAATAGCAAAAATGCCACCTTCCATGTTAATTGCAGAAAATACCTTACCCGGAGCCGACAGCCGAAGCTGTACAATTGAGAAATGTAGTGAAAAGTCGAGACTCAAAACTAGAGCGCAAACGCGACGAGGACTTGTGTTAATTTGATGGCACCCTGTACCTAACCGATGGGTATGTTGAGCTACATGGGCTAATCAAATGCATACATATTTCTATGTTCTATCTGATATGCATACATGGGTGCTCTAGTCCGATTAAGTCTTCTACTAGTTGATACAGGGTGCAATAGCAGACAGTAGCTTAATCATGTTTGTTCTTGGCATTTACTGAATTCAATATATAAATAGAGCTCGCTAATTTAAACAAAGCTACATGCTAAGACAGAGTATATTGGCTAACAATTCAAGCTTGATTTGTCGCAGAACTCAACTGGAAATTAATCTATACAGGGTATCTGCAGTTGGTAGCATTTGACTGACGTTTCTTATTGCTTGGTGGATTTAATTTCGATTTCGGTTCGGTTCGGTTTGTTTTCAGTTTCAGTTTTGGTTTCAGTTTCGAAACGAAATCTCCGCTCAGTCGCGATACAATGTTTGCCCAAGCAATTCATTAATCACTGATAATTACAATATATGTGGGCCTATGCCTACCTGCGCATGCTCTGGCCCATCTAATGAACGCGCGGCCAGTTTACGGCTATGACTATGAGTTAAGCCGGCTCGAGTCTGAATCTGAATCGGAATTGGAGTCAGAGTGTTTGGGCATGGTCATGGGTATGTTTTACGGGTAAGAGCATATTTCTTGCCAGTAAGTTGTAAGTGGTATTCTGAAGCAGGCCTATAGAGACTGGGACTGGTACGTGAGTGGCGTGGCTAGTTCCTGTCTGGGCTCTAAGTTTTTGAATTTTCAAGCTTGTTGCTATGCGTTTGCGTGTTGCGGCTTTTAATTGCTTGCGAATTACAGAAACACGGGACAAAGCGGCTCGCTAGACGGCTACTAGATGCCAACTGCACAAGCTGCTTGGCCAGGGGCTGCGGAGGCACGCGGCACATTTAGACTGAGCATGTTTGATACGTGCAGGGCCGCATATCAAACTAAAATCTGATATTTCTGTTTTTTGCCTTTTCGTCGAAAAAGTTTTTTGTTTTGTTTTGTTTTTTTTTTTTTTTGTTTTTTTTTTTACAATTCGTTAAACATTTCAGCTAAATAAATAAATGTTTGACATTATGAAATCATGTTTTTTGTTTCGGTGGTGCTGCGACCCAAAAAAGAGTCTTACATATTAGCTCAGCTCAACCCTCCCCACTCTGTGCAATGCTTTTTCCAGTCCGAGAAAAGTTTTGTCGTGTTCCTGTCAAAGTTCCACTTAGCTTACAAGCCGTTGCATTTCTTCCCGATTACGTTATACCATTAAAGGCTCTCATTTTAGATGTACAAAACATGTCCACAAATATCTTAGCTCATTTCCAAATAAGATGAGCAATATTTTAATTATTAATCGATAATTGCTTCGTATGCACAAAGTCAATTCATTTCAGTTAACCGTTATTAAAGCAATATATTCCATATATAGGAATTCTACATTAATAGATGATTATACAATACTATTTCGAAGTTAAATATTCAATTATAGTAATATATAGTTTCTTAGTTACAAGTGTTTTAGTGTGTGGACATATTTGACAATTACGTCGCGATTCAAGGAGATAAATGTAATTTAAAGCAGTTTAATAATTCAAAATTGGGCTTAGCTGTGACAAAGACAAGCTGATAGTGTCTGGTTGATAAGCAATCATTATATCTATTATATGATCTGGCGAAAGTCACACAGCGTTTTTATTTTCTAATCCTTGCTTTTTTTCTTCCTTTTAGTATGCTTCCATTAACCATCTTATCATGCTTCAATAGTGTCACTGATCATATATGTATGGCTCTGAACGGTCCTCTGATTCAGTGATATTGATTACTGATATGTTTATATAAATGCTGAAATTAACAAATAAATAATAAGTATGTTTAAAGGGTATATTTAAGCCGTAGGCTCTGCTTGCTGCAGCTTTTTCCGATGAAGGCCAAGCCCGGCTTTATCGGCTCAACTCTTAATCTCCATTGAGCATGTGTACCTCTACCGTGCATACTTCTACCGTGACGGCTTAGTGTGAATTTCCTTTGTCTGCTGCTTTTCAGACCCACATCTAGCTATTAATAATGGGTATACATTTTTGCTAAACTTGGCCAGGCATTAGAGCTGGGAAACAATCGATGGACGGCTCCATCGATGGTTTTCGCATCGATGGAAAAAATAATCGATTATATCGATGGTTCCATCGAAAAATTTTTACTTTTAAATTTTAAATTTTTTTTGTTTAAAAGTCGTACTTTTCATAATAGAAATAAATGTAAATAATGCTCTTGTATTTTCATACTTTTCCTTGTACATATTTACAGAATAAGAATAAAGAATATAGACAAATATAGAGAAAATATAAAAGATTAATTCATTAAATTTTCATTTCCAAAACATAACACAAATTCAACATAACGATTTTAAAGATAACTTAAATATAAAAGAGATCCATTTTCTTTCTTATCGACAAATTAAAAAATAAAAATATAAAAAATAATAAAAGTAAATATTCAATATTTACTAACGTAAAATAATACTAAAATATTAATTAGTCTCGTTGTTTTCAGGGAACAGCCATTCATTTTTGTTCAAAAAAATCAGTTGATTGACATTTTTTTCTTGTCCATGTTGAAGAGGAACTACCAATGTTTAACAATGTCCGTATGCTATGTTTGTCAACTATTTATTAAATTTACAAAAATAGATCAAGCATGCAAAAAAATATATATTATTTTGTTACAAAAGAAAATTTGATTTGTTACTCAAAGCGGCGATTTATCGATATCGACAAAAGTCCATCGATATATCATAAAAATTAGTGTCCATCGATAGAATCGATGGTTGCATCGATGGTTTCCCAGCTCTACCAGGCATAAAGTATTAATAATTATAATTGCTTATGAACATATGTGCATATATGTCCCTATATATGGATATGCACCTATGCGAGTGTGTATATCTGTGTGTCTGTATTTATTCTTTGAACACCGAGCAAAAATAGCATTTTGACATCAGCGCCACTTGAACCTTGGCAACTCACACACAGCTGCGGCGCTTGAAGGAATTAACATACATTTTCGGTCTGCTCACAAAATTGGGGGCAATGCAATTGGCTGGATTGGCCGGTTGACCGACTGGTTGGCCGACTGGTTTGCCGACTGGCTGGCTGACTATGAATGATTCATGCTAATGCATTTTCATTTTCCCAAGGAAAAACCTGCCTGGCCATAAAGGCAGGCCACTTGCCAAATGCGTCGCCTCTTCACAGACTGTGGGCATATCGCGTTTTGGGCAGCAGACGAGTGGCCTGGGGCATCGCTTGTTGATCATCAGTGACAACATTTCGGCCGGCCGGCGGCTCGGCTACTCAACTGTGGCGGCGGCCTGCTCTGTCACACACTCTGCTTGTGTATGCGTGTGTAGGCTGCTTGCATTTTGGTCAAATTTCAAGCACATTGCCAACTTCGATGTTGCCAAGCGAATGTCTCTCTGTCTGTCTCTCTCTGTCTCTGACAAAAACACAAAAATCAATGAAACAGTCGAGTCATATTTTTATACGAATTACCTTCGCTCAAATGAGATTACTTTTGATAATATAGCATATCACACCAGTTGAAATGCTTCTATTAATTTACCAAGCTATCATAATTGATAGTATACTTTAAGATTCGTATAAAGCGAATCTGAAGTGAATGCTTATAAAAATAAAATGATTCTATCATTGGCTTCCGAGAGAGTTTTTATTAAGGTTTTTATCAGGGAATACGGCGTTTCATAAGATTATTCAAATTGAAAACACACTTATTTTTCTTTGATTATTAATTACATGTTAGCTGAATAGTTGGTTTCTGTGATACCGTAATATCGAGATATCCTCTATTTGGCTCACCTTAAAGCACGGAAGCACGAGTAAGTGGCGATAGAGTCCTCATGCCATTTATTTAACAATTTTATCTTACCTTGTAGCTATTGCAAGCCCTATGGCACTTCACTAGCTACTCCGCTACTTAAAAAATTCTTCCGTTTGAATAAACTACTCACGTTGTTGTTCTTGTTGTTGGCAATAGAGCAAAACTTCTTTTTTCATCAATTTTCAATTCTCCTTAAGACAAAAAATTGGTATGCGTTATCTTTTGTAGTATTGGCAATATAATACTTGAATATTGTGCACTGCAAAAAAAAAAAAAATCCATGCTGTTCGAATCATTAGTGGTTGGGGCTAGTATAAAAGACGTTTGCAAAAAATTTGCATTTATTAACACTTTATTAAAATTGTTAAGTTTGTGGCTTGGCTCAAAGCATGTATAAGATATGTTGTGCTTGATATAGAAGGACCCAGTTTAGCCAAGTCTCTAGCTCCGAACTCGATATGATTGTACAGACTGACAGATAGACAGAGAGGTGAGCAGTGCTAGATCAAGTAGTATGTTAAAAAGACTTGTATCTTAATCATTATTCTGCCAACATTATACGAGCACCGGATGCGCATTTAACTTCATATTTATTAAAAAATTTGACAACTGGTTTACTTTCAATGTTTGACTTCTAGAGAGAAGTAGATTGAAATTGCGTATTTGCAGTAGATCGGCTGAGAACTTGCTCGAACCGACTCCATCGATACGATTTTATTGTCTGCGTAGCAATAAATGATTCGCTATTGAATAATTCACGTCTAGCTTGCACATGCTTTACTCTCCTTACGCTCGCTTCCAAACTAAAAGGAGACTATATTTGGCTTGGTGGAATGCTCATCTTATTGTCAGTTTGCTCGCAAGGACTACATTTGCTGTGACCTGGTCAGTCGGCACGATATGTCTTTTACAACACTGACAGCCCATTGTTGTATCTAATGCAAATCAATATAAGAATTCGTCCCCATAACCGCTTCTATAAGGGCGATAGAGTGTTAAGCAAATCAATTGATAACGAATTATAAATCGAGAACGGGTATCAAACAGCCGAGTGCCCCAAAAATGTGTGTACCTCTGATCTCTTTCTCCTTTTTTACTTTTTGACCAATTCCGTTTGCGCTTTGTGCACTGAAACGTGCCGAAGACGTGTGAAAGAATACGAATCTGGCTAAACCTGAAGTCTTCACGATACTAAATAATTTATAATTTTTAGTTAATGAAGCAGGTTCCAGCGAATACCTGAGCTATATAATACCATTCAATAATCTTAAAAAAGAAAAAAAGAACACAATTTACAATTCTTGGGAACACGCACGAAGTTTCATTATTTGTTGAAGATTTCAGACTTCTCGTGGTGTTGTTGTAGTTGTTTGTAGCCTTAAAACATTTCGTATTGTTTTTACTGTGGCAATTAACACAAAAGCATTAATTAAGTTACGAACTAATGTCTTCTAGACAGCAGCTGCACTGACAGACAGCCAGACGACATGAATGAAGATGATTTGTTTAAAGCAACATGCGGAAAAGAGCTTAAAAATCATAGAAAAAACGATGAAGAGAGAAGAATTCCTCCCCGGGCAGACGGCCAGGCGGGCAGACAGACAGGCGGAATGGTTCGGTCCATGATCCGGACAAGGCTGCTTAACAAATTTTCAACATTTCAATGTTGAAATTCGTTATAAATGAATGAACATTGTAACGGACCAAATGTGCGTGGAGAGGACGGGCGGGTTGGGGGGCAGCTAGAGCTGGAGGGATAGTGGTCTAACTAAAAAAGGTTGTAGGCTATTTTAGCAACTGCCTGGGCCATGTTGCTAGATGCTGTCCGATGTGCGATGTCTGATGCCCGTTGTCTGTTGTCTGTTGTCTGTTGGCAGCTGGGTTGTTAGTTTTCCAGTTTTATTTAATGTATTTTTCGCTCTTATCTAAACACTTCAAAAAACGCGTAAGTAATAATGATGACCATGTTCGCAGCCATTGAGGTTTGCCATTAGCCAGCAAAACGCAAAAAAAAAAAAAAGCAGCTCGTAGGCATTTTGCTAATTGAGCAACGACAAGTTCGTGCATGCTATGTCAGTCTTTTGGTCAGGTTGAGAAATTGTGTTCATATTTCCGGTGTTTCGGCTATTTGCAGAACCAACGAAACAGGCAACTTTTACTTTCCCCCAAGGCAAATACAAGAGCAAAAAAATAAATACAATAAAACATAGACAACTCGGATCCAAGCCCCGGTATTTCGCTTCTTTCACGGCCATTAAAAGGCCACTACAACTACTATAGGCCCTAAATATAGTGAATATATGTATATGTATGTATATATTTCATGAAATATGTATATATACATATACCAAACGGTGCTTGTTGCCAACCAGAGTGAAGACACGCACTAAAATTGATATTCCATAAAACGAGCTGAAACACCAAGTTGCTTGCGCAATGTATTGAAATACACATACATATGTATGTATGTATATAAAAATATGCATGTACGTATATATGTATATTTAACTGTTTTATAATTCTGGCACGTTGCTTGGCTATTTTTTTTTTTTTTTTTAGTTTCTAATTTAGAAAAAATATGGTTTATTAAAATTTGCCATAAATAGGAATTTTGTAAGATGAAGTCTTAGCTGAATTGTATCTTAGGATCATATATAACTCTGGTATAAACAACAAAATGCTAAAAAAAATATACATACATATGTCGGATGAATTTAGTAAAAGTATGACTTTCATACAAAGTTTTCCTTTTGGAATCCGTGTTTCAGTCTTTGTGATTCAAAGATTTAAAGATAGTTAATGTAGAAGTGGAGACGAATTGAGTCCAAATCGAGTTGACTGAATAGTATTGATTATTGTAACAGAAGACACTATAGAGATATATTGCTTTTGCATACGTGTGAATGGGCAGGGCAAAGTTAAGATAGACCAGTATAAGTTGGAAGATTGGATTCAAATTTGGGTCGGGTGCACTAGCAAATATTTGTTTTCGATATTTTCCGCTTGATAAATCATATTACATTCACATCACATTACAACTGTAATTAAAGCTTATAACATATGTGCAGAAAACGACTTACATCAATTTAGGGCTCAAATCATTTTGATTTATCCATTGAATTGTCACTTCAAATATCTGTACAAATATAATTTGAAAGAATCGGTGATTGCTTTAATGCTCCACTACGATATTTAATGCATACACATATGTAAGTATACATTTATATGCATACATATGTATATGCATGTATGCTAAATAGTTCACCCTCCAATTAAAGGTAAACACAAATGCGTAAAAGAACAAATGGAAACGGAGAGGAGGAAAAGAAATCGAACTCGTTGTTGTTATCGGGTTTGACAGCCAATAGGGCGCGTAATAGGGTACTTGGGGGACTGGTAAATAAACGAATGAGTTTCTCACTTGATTAAGCAGATAGTGGAGTATGAAGTATAGGCTATTAAACAGCATGGTACGTTATCTCATTTAGAACATTACCACGCGTCCCATTCTGTCAATCATGCAAGAGCAATACCTGACAGCGGATAACGGAAGTAAACAATACACAGGTATGCTGAAAAACTGCGTCATCTTTTCGATAAATTTGTTTAATATACATAGCTATGTTAAAGCAATCCCTGCATGGATAAAAATTCAAAAAACGATTCGATTATTATTAAAACACGCTGAAGGTTCTACCGAGATTTGAACTCGGATCGCTGGATTCAAAGTCCAGAGTGCTAACCATTACACCATAGAACCAGTCGAATACCATCCGCCCAGAACTCACCAAAAGGCGAAGCGACGCAACAACGGCATCAGCGCTCAGCTATAAGTAGAATGCCGTTGGTGGCCTCAGTCAACGGCGGCAGTGGCAGATTCGTTTCAGGGCGCATTGCAAAACCACAGACAGAGAGGCAGAAGCAAAGGTAGCGACAGTGACAGCGGCAGAGGCAGGCGCAGAGAAAGGGATGAATGCCGCGACAGAGAGAGCGGCAGAGGCCGTAGCGGTTTCGCCTGCGATAAAGCAACCGAAATACGTATATACTTTGGATCATCACATATTCGAAATTAAGCGACGTATATTTGAAAGCCTCCCGAGCTCTAATTCGATTTCTGAATCAAGCCGATGTGAAGGCCCCAATGAAACGAATATACTGTAATGTAAATATATGTATAAAAGTATGTCTGTATATTACACATGCATACAAATGTATTTGTGATTAGCAGGACCAACTTACTAGGCAGTTATATATCTGTTTCACATATAAATGGATTAAATTGAGTGAATTCATTCAATGAAAGTTTTACCCTTTGCTCTGTTCATAAGTCTATGCACTCCATCATTCATTAACTAGTCATCATGCAGTCTGATTGAAATGTCAGTGGGCAACGGAACCGGTTAGCTTTTAGCGGATGATCCGTGCGGATGGGCAACCTGCTGTCTGCAGGTGCTGGCCTAGGGGGCCGGTTAAAGGTGTCGAGCGGTGATCGTCATGTCTAGACATTGACTGCTAATGACCTGGCCCCAAAGAGTCAACTCTGCTTGCTTTATCGTGGCAAATCCATTAGCCCCTTTTCTCTCATTTTCCTTAACTTTTCTTGCGGCGTCTGCGACTGCGACTGCGACTGCGACTGCGGCTGCGGCTGCTAACAGCGCACATATGAGTAGTTCACACACACACAGGCAGGCACACGCACACATACACTCTCACCATGACGCAATCGGTGGCTTGAAACGCTAATGTCTGGTCTTTAGTATGGGCCGCGCAGAAGTCTGGTTAAACATTCTTGGGAATTTTTTATTACAATGGCTGTGCCGCGGGATGGCCCGAACGTGTTGACAATTTGCTGCTTTCCAAGACCAAAGCCCATCAAAAGAAGAAGAAGAACTGGAGGGCAACAGAACGTAGTGTCAAGTGCGGCCAGTGAAGAGCTCTTGCGAAATGCTCGCAAAACCCATAAAACGTACGAACTATTGGAGTGCGTCTCTTCCTGGCTATGAGAAGGCTAGGAACGATCCCAAACGATCCACACCTGTGCGTAGATGTGCGTGTTTATGCGTGTGTCTGTGTGTGCTTGGCATTTGATTTGTCAATTTTTATGTATCGAGTGTTACGTGTCTGAATCTTCGGTTAGTGCTCAGCACCAAATTGGCCACCGGGCACGTGAGGGCCCTAAACCATAAGCCATTTGCATGCGAGCTTGGCTCCAACTCAATTTATTTGGTTGCTTTTTAATAGAGTCTAGACTTTGATATATGCTCACACTTCAACTGGAATTCAGGGCTATCATCTATCAAGCGGAGGTCTTTGATTCTGCCGCTTCTACTCGAGTGAACTCTATTCTTTTCTACTCTCTCTCTCTCTCTCTCTATATATATATATATATATATATATATATATATATATATATATATATATATATATATATATATATATATATATATATATATATATATATATATATATATCTTTGGTTATGACGCCGCTAATTTCAATTGGGTAGGATCACTATCAACCCTTTTGTTATAGCAAAATATTTAATAGCAACACTATGGAACTACAGTCTTTACTTAATTTTCCTTAGGATTTTATAAAACTAAAATACAATAGTGAATTTGAAATCAGTTCAACAAACATCTTATTTTTCGAGCACCTACTTAAGAAGTTCCTTGAGGATACCAATGCCACTTACATTTGTCTGTTAGGTATTGCTGCTATATTACCCTTCGCATCTGTGCATATCTACATATATGTATTTATGTAACTATAGCAATTTTCCACCCTTGTTTTTTTTGCCTTCAGTCTGATCCATGTTGTGCTTTTCATTGTTTATTGTGATTTTACGTCGCACATTCGGTGGCCCAATCCATATTTAATTCTCCATTTGGGTGTGTGTAAGTATGAGTGTGAGTGTTTGTTGAATACAATTTAATTGAAGCGCATAATTGACCCTCGTCAGGCTGTGAACGAAGTTCAATCAATGCGACTTCTAAGGGACAACACAGTTCCTTCCCTCTCTTTCTCTTAACTCTCGTTAAGGATTATAATTAGCTATTCTTTTGAAATATAGACAAAATATAATGGAAAATAAATTTTCAAAGTATTTTACCTACTTATGATATGGAGTGATAAATATATTGTTAAATAGTTTTTTTGCGTTTGATCTATAGCATTTTTATATGATGTTCCCAAATGTGTCATGAAAGTTTTAAGAGCTCAGTTTTTAAAGGATTTTTTGTCATAACTCTGGATAGGCATAGTAGAGATATACCCAAATATACTTATATATGTACATATATAAGAATACAGGAAGCACATCTTTTTTGATCTAGCTGCCATAGGAACGTATAAAAAAGAAATGGGATGTATTTTTGTGAAATTTAATTGTATTCCGAAATTTCTCTGTATATAAAAAATATTATTTTGCACTTTCAGACTATTTTTCCATGTACCCATCTTCTATTCCATACATATAAAATACAACAAGTAAGAAGGCTCTAGTCGAGACAGATACCCTGATCCCCCCAACTGATACTGTAAGCATTCTGCACTTCTTTTATGCACACATACATACACATTCATCCAAGCGCACGCGTAAGCCCGCGCTCTGCTATCTGCGCAGTAAGCAGCGACTGCGCTTGGGCTGCGCTGCAGTGTGGGCAATATGATGAAAATTTATTTGTTGAATAATTTAATTTCTAGACGTATAATCTTAATGAAACTTTCAGATAATCATAATGTTCAAATGTATCCACATTCCAAAGTCTCTAGTATATGAAATGCGTTTTTTACAAATTGGGGGCGGAGGGAGCGTTGTATCCAAAATCTGTAAATTACAAAATGTTTGTATTCATTATATATATACACAAGCAATCGGAGGTCTCCAGGTCTAAAAGTATTCAAATTAGGCTCAAAAAACAAAATCAATTTTTCGATTATTCTCGATAAAAAATTTGTCGGATGAATTCTCGAAAAAATAAGACAAACTTGTACTGCGTATGGTATACACGATTATGCATGCCAAATTTCAGCTCTATAGCTTTTGTATCTTCTGAAATCGACGCACTCATACGGACGGACGGACGGACGGACGGACGGAAAGCATTATATCAAATCAGCGCGTCGCCCTGATCAATAATATATATGTTTAATAGGGTATGCGATGATTCCTTCTGTCCGTTACATACTTTTTCACAAAACCATTAAACCCTGATTTCATTGGGTTCAAGGTATAAAAATCGATGATGATATTACAAAAAAATGTTTTTAAATATAAATGTAATCAATAATTAGTTTTGGCATCGATAGTTTAAACCTCAACTAAAATACTAAAATACTTAAATTAAATATAGAAAGTAAACGAAATGAATGTGAAGGTGCTCAAAATATGACTATAGTATAGTTGCTATATATTGGTAGTGTAATGAACTGTTGGCGTGAACCAATTGTAATACCTTCGAGTGGAGAGCTTCACACCTCCATATCAAATATTCGTTTAATTTTAAGCGACACCGAGGCTCCGATGCTAAGGCACTGATAACGTGAACTATTAAATATTTGATTGAATTTTATTTATTGCTATTACCATAAATTTTTTCTTATGCGTCTATTTCAGATAGACTTATTTACCGACCTTAGCGACCGTCCAAACGTCGACCGTTCGACTGACTGACAAATCGGAGCGATAAGACTGAAGTGCCTAAAAAACTTTCAAGAACTTAAGGGGTTTTTCTTGAATCACATTTTTAAAATCACGTTTCACATCCACTTCAACATTATTCCTAATCTATGTAATTGGAAAAAGTGCCTGCAAGCGGAACGCTTGTTGCTTAGCCAATTCTGCCATCTATGGAGCAAAGTTTTGCTTAAATTCCGATTTCCACCGTCACCGTTTAAACTGACTGATTATAACCAGGCTTGTTAAATGTTTTTACATTTGTTGTCTGCTAAGATTTTTTCCCATTTACGATTTAAGAAAGTTTCTCATCAATATGTAATATATATATTAGGCCGAAACACCTCCTAGAAAATATTACAACAATTACTTAACTACTCCATAATTAGTTATTATAATAGCTACTTAGCACAAGTTATTTAGCTTGTAAAATCTCTCCGCACAGCCCTTCGTAATTTCAACTCAAAGTTTTAATGAATAAAGGAAATAGTTTACTGAAACCATTTAACAGTAAATAAATAAATAAATGTAAATACATACATCCATATGCATAAATAAATATGTACATATGTATACCCATCATATACTGATAAAAAAAACTTTGTCGTGCCGGAATAATTTGCAATGCAGCTGAAGCTTTTACAGAGAATTCGTGTTACGATGATTAAGCGCACTTCACGTTGCTCTTGAGAAACTCCTCATCCTCCCACAAAGTTTAGCGAGTACATATCATATATTTGTATTCACACAAAAACGCTTTTATTTATAATGTTTGACTCTGAGGTCTAGCTAATAGCTGATTATATTTCTAATGGGAATGTATTTATTTCAACCGAACAATTCCGGGTAAGACCATTAAGTGCAAGCAAATAAAACTAGAAATATGTTTGTGCTGCAGCTATGAGGAAGTCAACTGTCGACTTTGTTAAGTTGCTTTCAATTATATTTATAATATGTAGATAGTATATATGTATGTATATATATATCGTCAGACATATGAAATCATTTAAGTCTTCGCATCTTCAATGGATTCAGTATGGAAACCTACTATATATACTGTTGAATATTAAATTTCATCACCATGTTTAGAAACACTCCTGTTGCAACATAAAGCAATAGTTTGCAACATTCTGAAATTCATTTTCATGCAAAAGCAACATCGATAGTCATGTTGACTGTCGCGACGCTAGTCTAGAAGCATTATGTGTCTGACGAATTTGACTAGCACGCATTGAATGTTGCTGCGTCTCGATCTGTCTTGTTGCGATTCTTGAGCTGTGTAGATCGATTGCTGTGCCCTTCCATCCATTTAAATAAGAACTCAAGAAAGTTACTTCACTGAGTTGCAAAGCAAATGACTTGAGCTGCTGCTACTCTACTGTACTTTGATAAGAAGGCAAGGATGGCAAGGACGACATCTAAGTTGGGTCTCTTGTTCTGATTGGACTTGGCAGTCAGGTAGAAAGACGCACAAATGAATAGCTGGCTGAGCAGTTGCTGCTTGGTTCAGGGACAGAGCTGTTCGGTTCCTAATAGAGTTCAACCACTCTTTCTTGGGTTTTGTCATTGTCTTTTTCTTTATTTGATTTCTTTAGGCATAACTATAGGGGTTTTTTCTTAATGTATTTTATTGAATGTATGAAAAGCTCTTCCTTTTGATGCAAAATATTTTTCGGCATGGTATTTTTTTCTTTTCTTTTTTCGGGTTTGTTTTTGTCCTTTGGCATTTCAGGTAAGCCTCAGAACATTTATTGTTTTGGCTCGACTGTTAAGGCATTTTTGGTTTTGAATTTCAGCTTAATGCGCATCTTAATTGGTGTCTCAGAAGCCTTGGCGGAGCTGTACCGAGCCAACAAATACGTGACTAAGGCAAAGTTTATATAAGTGTATATCTCTATATATGTCTAAAAATGCGTAGCTCGTATTGTCAGTTCGTTTGATCATCATCTCACAACGGAACATATTAAAAATGCTTTTCAATGCTGTCGCCAAGCCTTGCCCGGTCCGTGGGGCGTTTTCATGTCGTTAAGTGGGAACGTCTCTCAATTTCATTTCGAATGCGAAATACTTTGTGTAACTGAAATGAGTTCAAATGTGACGAAAAAAAAATACTAATACTTCCATATAGATAGACCAAAAATATACACTTTAACAATAGAGACTTTTGTAGTTATAGTGAACAATTCTTTTCTGCTGCCATTTCTACTTCATTATTAATTAAATGCTTATCAACACTTTAAATCATTGTGTGACATTATTGACATTAAATGGAATTATTTCAGAACTACTCACACGTGCCTGATATCTAACAAAACAAAATATTTGTAAGATTATCAAAGCCGACTTGACCGGGGACTTTTTATTTCTATGTATGTATGTCTCCAAAACAAGTGGAAATTACGTGTAATAGCTCTTTAATTGGAAAAGGGGCGAGACTAAAAGAAGTAGTTACAATTGTATACTCAAACGATCAATAGCTAACCAATTGAACGAGTTATAAACAACAGTTCATACACATAAATTGTCAGTTTCCTCACGGAAAGAATGCATAGAGCGTATATTCTAGTCGATCAGTTCAGACAGTTCAAACATTGTCTTGTTATAAACGATACTAGGCACATACATATATACATAGATATTAGCTACAGGTGTAACGATTTTTGCTATATCTCATTTTGCTCGTTTCCAGAGGCTCGTCTTGAGGAATCTGCGTATTATCATATATCTGTATGAATATTTCAGATCCGAAACTAGTTTGAGCAAAAGTAAAACAAAAATTTTAATGTGACACTCATGGCGATTTAGCTAATTTAATTAATGCGTTTATTTTAGTTAAAATTTTGCTTTGTATGCCCATAACGATTATTATTAACATTTTATGTATTCTTTTTGTTGGTTTTTGTTTATTTATTTATTTATATTTTTGTTGATTGTGATATTTTACTCGTAGATTCATTTAGCACATACATAGATGGGCTGCCGAAAAACGAGAAAAATTCCGTAATATTTATTGTCATCTCGTAGTCGGCAACTGCTTGAATATGGCATCATCTCAACTGATGATATCAAGAGCCCAGCTTCCAAACTTGTTTTCTAACTGTCTCTGCCCGGCTAATGACGCCGCCGTTGGCCCGTGCGACTTTCATGCATATGCTTAGTGGATCGCTTATTGAATAGAGCGCCGAGCAGGTGCCACAGGTGACCGGCCGCAGGTGAATCGCGGACAGCACAGGGTACAGGTGATCGGGCCCGGAATAATGCTACCATCTTCGATCTGATTGTCTGAGTCGAACTCGAACTCGAACTCGATGTCTGGTATGCTAATTCTACATGCGGCAAATCAAATAAACATTCAAATATGAATTAACCTAATCAATGCAAATGGTTCGCACTAATTTAGCAGTTTCCTTTATAGTTTCATGTTTCGTGTTTCGTGCTTCATATTTCGTGTTTTGTGTTTAGTGTTTAGTGTTCAGTATTTGGTTTCGCCTCAACCGTTCCAATAACAAACCGTGTCCACATCGCAGTTCCAGTTTGTTTCGGCTTGCTTCAAAAAATTCGACTTCCGTGTTTGCCAACACATTGCATTCTGGCCATAAAAAATTATCTACGAGCATATACATATGTACATACAAATGTACATTGATCATATACATATGTATAAGCATACATACATTTGCATGTATGTATGTGTATGGCATATTATATGTGTATGCATATTTCTAAGTAGCATGTGGGCATCTGCTCGTTAACATGCCACTCATAATGACTCCCGGGCCGCGGAAATGTTTGGCCAAATCGCCTCAGCCACAATTAACAAGTTCTTATTGCCTGACTGGACTTATGGCTTATGCTAATTGGAATTGCAGCCTGGCTTGGATAGGGGTAGGGCTGCGGCTGGGGCTGGGGCTGGGGCTGGGGCTGCGGCTGATGCCGATGTCGGGCACATTGATCCCACTTCTTGACAACTGGCACCCCTCACCAAGCAGCCCCCAGACCAACCGGACCCTGCGCCTTGTGAGTGATGAATGCAAGTGTTGAATTCATCACATACATACATACATACATATGTATCCATATATGTATTTTGGCAACACTTACTACTCATTCATTCGTAATTTGAGCGGCACATGTATACACGTGCATACCTATATGTAGTATGTCTTGAAAGTCAATCAGGCATTTATGATAATTAGCATAAAGTTAGATAGATACTACTCAGCTTGCTTGTCACACAATGTTAGACTCTGTTATCATTAAAAACTTGACATCCAGAGTCTGAGAAATATGAATTGAGTGTATTAGAGTTGGAGGGTAAATATACATATATACATGAATACATACACACATATACATACATATGTATAAAATCAGGTTTTTCAAAATGTAGCAAAATGTAAATTGTTTTCTTATACATTTATTAAATATTTCTTTTGTATATAATATATTAAGATTAGTCTCAATTTTGATTCAAATTAATAGGAGCCAAAAATAAAATGGCAGCAGATTTATCACAGAAATCACAAAGATTCCCAATTCTTACAGCTTTCAATTTATTGTTTTCTGAACTAATTGCGGATTGCTGATTTAGGGCGTAAGACATACAATGTACATATACATGACATATGCATATACATATATGTACATGCATACATACATATGTATTTATGCATGTATGTATTTAGTATACATTCATTATTAGTATACACATAATATATGTACCTACATACATATACAATATGCATGTTATTTGCCTGCCAAGTCACAAATGCAATTAATTAAATTGAACACCCACCCCATAAAAAACATATACATACATATAAATAAATAAATACAAAATCCACTTTAACTACTTTTACTAGAAGTACATGCATACGTATGAATACATTCTTAAATTTGATTATTCCCTGTAGTACTGGAGGTGGCGATTGACCATAGTTGAACTACCTTCCCCACTAGTCATTACATGGGTACTTACTTGACTGACCCTATGGTAAGCGAACGCCGAACCACCGAGCAACAAACTATAGGCATGAAACGGCAGAAAACATAAACGAAAAAAAACGGTACTATCATCACATATGTACATGTATATTTTTTGTGTTTTGCGAGTCCATAATGTCCATAATGAAAGCAAAAAACAATCTTCGCTTTCTGTCGCTGTTCCCTTCATAATTTACAAGAACAATTGCAATGGAAGTACCGTTTGTTTTCGTTTATGCTTTGTGCTCTTCCTCGTTGTTCGAAGGCTGCTGCGTTCGCCCGTTGAGCAAGTTGAGTGAAGTTTTGAAACAAAAAACAAACGTAAATATTAACACATATTTACATACATATGTACATGCAATTGCAACAAAATTTTAACAAATTAAAATATTGAAAAGCCATAATTTAGCTCGAAGTCCTTGTAGAAGCTTCTTCCGAGCAGACTGCCACTATAAAAGGACTTACAAAGCAGCACGGACAAGGACAAAAAGTGGCTAAACAATTTCCTATCCAGACCGTAGAAGCCCTTAAGAAAATAACACAGAATCAATTGTTTCTTAAATTCTAATTCATACTTTGTTTACAGATTGATGCGATTAGGATCCATATTATGGCTGGGGGGATTTTGAAAAACCTTAAAAATCTTATGGCTAATCCGGTTGTGTTAGCCTACAATGTTAATGGCGTTCAAGGCAAAGCTGCCTTGAAAGAAGAGAGCGCTTTCTATGACGTATTAATTGGTAAGTATTATTTAATTCATTGCCGATTTAATTACAAAATTTAATCTTCACATTTGTTCCCTAGATGCAATAAATCTGGTTGATGGCAGTGGATCGGCCGAAAAACAACTTAGGAAGGCCATGCAGCTGCAGAAAAAGCGCTTTTTTAAAAATACAAGCGTCAAAAAAGAAAAAAAAATTTTAATGAAATAATATAAATTAATATAATATAGAAAAAAATGTATTTTGAAAAAAAAAAAAAAAAAAATTATACCCTCCGAGACTGGACTTGTCCCGGACTTTGAGGACGGATGGCAGCCCTAGCATTATGCAGCATGTACAGCAGCTCACAGCTTATTTATAATTATTTGTTAATTCAGAAAGTGGAACAAATTAGGGCATCCATAAATTTCATGCAAACAATATTTAGCAATAATTGTTCGCCAAATAAAGCAAGTGAGAGTGCTCTAGTCACGACTGCTCGACTGGGAAATACCCTGAACCCTGCAATGAACTAATATTCCAATAATTCTGTAATCATTCTCTGCTAACTGATCAGCTAGCAGCGACGACGCCCAGGCTTTGCTCTGCATTCATAGTGTACGCTCCCACGCTAAATGGAACTACATACATACATATGTATGTATGTATGTATAATGTATGTACGTGCCTGCATGTGGACAATTGTGTTGTGACTCAGACCGCCAATCAAACAGTTTTATGCATGTACATATGTATGTATGTATGTATGTACACACATATGTTAAATATATTTATGTACATACATACATACACATGTGCAGATAGTCTACATGTTTTTGTTTTCTGATGAATATCAGAATGATTATGTGCTACATAGGTATGCACAGATACATATACATACATACATACATATGTACATATGTACATATGTATTTATAATATGGATAAAAACGAAAGCGTGTTATTAACAGCTTTCTGTGGCTGCAATGATCGTCATGCTCAGTCGATGCGCCATTATTGATTTTGGAGGCATGCAATATCAAGAAGAAGACGAGTAAACACGATAACAAGCCAACAGTTGCTAAAACTGTGATTTCTTTCTCTGTATTTATGTCTATAAAATATGTAAACGAATAACGCCTTTCGCGGTAATTTAAGGCATTTGTGTACAAAAGTATTTTGTTAAGATTCGTAAACAAATCACGTACAACAACAAACCGCAGCAAAGCAGCGCAACGCAGCACAGCGCAACAGCATCGCCTTGCGCTGCAAAAATCGATTCAAATCGCAGAGCTTTCGGAACGCGCTGGGAACAAAACACACAAATATGTCTGCGTGTACACACAAATGAATATACATACATATATGTATGTACATTAAGCAAACGTATGTATGTATCAATGGTTATATGCATATGTTTTTATACATACATACACACATATGTATGTGTCTATGTATGTATACTTAGCGTTGCGTTGCTAGCTGCGTTGGCGTTCTTGGATTGTGAGCGGACTCTTTCGCGCGCTCTTTAGTAGAAGCGGCACTTTGATTTTGTCATTACCTCTGCGACCCATACATATGTATATAATACATGTTGTATGTATGTATGTACAAACATACATATACATAACAGTTAGAAATCATGCATATGTATGTATGTATACTATACCTACAATATATGTATGTATGTGCATACGACCCCAGGTAATCATGTAATTACTTATACATAGCTGTTGGCTTTAGTATAGGGTACTTCGTTGTCTGCATAAAAATAGTCTGATGTCTTATGGAACATACATACTCCACTTCGCATTCATTAGCCATATTCGTGCCAGTGCGCTTTGCAGTGTTCGTACAGCGTCTGACGCTACCGTCAGCTGCGGGTCCATTTTGCATGAATATGTCACCACTGATGCCTTTTTAGCTTATTTCCCGCCAGATCAGGATTTCTTCCGGTAATTCTACATTGCAATGTATTGATAGAAATTTGGAAAAACTTTTTAAGGCTTTTTCTATTCATTTTATATGTTCTTAATATCAAATTTAAGTGTTATGTTAAACTATTTAGCTAAAACTTATCTAATAAAATGAAATGAAATCAAACAATAAATATACGAATACACATTTATGCCTGCAAAATTGCCTTCCGATCACTATAAAGCTTTTCTGGTCGCCTTTATAGCTACATCTGGCTTTTTATACTCTGGAAAAAAAGCAACACTGTATGTGACGCGTCATCGCCGTCCGTTTTTTTTTTTTTTTGTCTCGCCTTCTACTATTCATTGTTGCTCTTGTTTCTTGCTTGTGGCTGCTGCTCTTTTTTTTGCTCTTTATACCCTGAACCCATTGAAAACGGAAAATCAGGGTATAGTGGTTTTGCTGACATGTGTGTAACAATCAGAAGGAGGCGTGGCAGACCCCACAAAGCATACATATGTATGTATGTATATTCTCTCAGCTCGTCGCCGTGAGTCCTGTCCTTCTGATCTCAGAAGTTATGCGATCTACATACATATGTATATAGCGCAAATATCGTGTATATATATCCAAAAATCGTTAACTTATTCTGATATTTTTTATCTATTAAAAACCTTATCGGAAATAGGTTATAAAATTATATATCCTACTGTGTGTGTGACTGTATATTGCAAGCAGAGAAGAAGCGAATCTTTATTGAAATATCAGGTTCAGGGAATCTTGTAGTCGAGCAGTCGAGCAGTCGAGCAGTCTCGACTAGCGCTTTCTTACTTGTTTATTTTTTTGTATTTTATTATTTTTGTTTTTTTTTTATCGGTCCTCTTGAAAAAAATGCCGGCCGGCGTTTTTAACCGACTGCGACTGAGACAGCGATCACGACTTGGCCTCGGCCGCGGGGCAACGGCAAACTGCGATTGACTCACAGTATGTTTAGCCATATGTACATGCATTCATATGGATGAATGCATGTGTGTGAGTTTGCAAGTATGTACACTGCAGGTTTTTGAACTTGGAAAGGCACATACACACATACGCAGCATACGCTGACACGAGTAGCGTCTGCGGCGGCGCATTGGCGTGCCGTTTGCATTTGCAGTTTGCGCGTGTTCGCTCTTAGCTGTTGTCTTCTGTTAGTTCGCTTTTATTTTGTTTTCGTTTGCGTTGAATTTGTATATAAACACAGACACACACACACACACACACACACACACACACACACACACACACACACACACACACACACACACACACACACACACACACACACACACACACACACACACACACAGACACACACAGACACACACATATATATATATATATATATATATATATATATATATATATATATATATATATAAGAAGTCACCATATACACATTTATAGATATGTATTTCTATATATATATATATATATATATATATATATATATATATATAGAAATACATATATATATATATATATATATATATATATGTATTTCTATATATATATATATATATATATATATATATATATATAGAAATACATATCTATAAATGTGTATATGGTGACTTCTTCCTTTCTCGCTCTTTTCCTGTTTTATACTTTTTACCTTCTTTGTTGGACATTTTTGAAATGCTTTTGCGGTTACTTCTTTCGCTAGCTTTAATTTTTCTTATCTTTGCCGATACGATATTTCCTCTGCCGTTGTCGCTGTCGCAGCGCAGTCGCAGTCCCATCGATGGTCTCTCTCGCCAACAATATGGATTTGTCGGCAATCTACATATGTACATACATACATACATCTGTCGTATGTTGTATGTATGTATGTACATATGTACACATGATGTATATACAAAGACGCTCCGGGCATGCTTACTTGGATGGCTGCGACTGTGATTGGGACTGGAGTTGAGGAGGACGCGTCACATCGCGACGCCGAAGCCGACACTAACACCGAAGTCGAAACCAAAGTCGAAGCATTGAATGGCTCTGAGAACATCATAAAAACGTTCCTAAAATCCACACACACTCAACTGCCAATTAATTAAAATGCATAAATTATTGCCGTTCGCTCCAGCCCCTGTTCTGCACTGCTCGCTGCGCCTTTCTGCTCATTTGTTGTCGCTTTTTATGGCGCCGTTTCATTAGTACAACGAGTTCCTGCTAGTTCCCTTTGCCATTCACAACTCGGCGTCCGCCTTATGGCACTCTCGACGCCCAAAAGCAGACAACGTAAAGCGCGTTTCGCCAACCAGATGCAAGCAGTGAACTGCGCATGTGTGTGTGCGTACGCGTGTGTCCATGTGCGCGTGCGTGCCTGCGCTTAAGGAACTCGTAAATCTAGAAACCAATCTGAAAGATTTAATCAGCAAATATACAAATATTAAATAATACATACATTATCACATATATGTACATATATAAACATTCATTCTGCGAAGTCATTGATATAAGGAAAATATTACGAAAAGCTGTGCAGCGTTAATTCTAGAAAAATCGGCAATCGCCGACTAGGATTAACATTAAATTTGTCTGCAATAGGGAGCCCTATTTTAGTTGACGCTAATTCCATATACATATGTGAGTTCTTGATGAGGCGTCGATTAAGCCAACTTTGTCAGCTTGTCTGGCTCGGAACTGGTTCAGAACCGGCTCGCTTCAGCATTGGCTATTCCTGCTCAATGGCTCATCATTTGCTATAAATTTGCCTTGAATTGTTGCCGGCTGTCTCTGTAGCCGCCGCCCGGAGCAAGAGCGGGTGCGAGGGCTGAAAGAAGGAAGGGAAGAAAACACTTAATTTTTTGACAAAACAATTAATGTTTATTTTTGTGCATTTTAATTTGCCAACATTAATTGCAAGTTTATTGAGCCGCCGCCGCCGCCGTCGCAGCCGTCGCTTGAGCCGTTGTTGAGCCAATGAACCAGACGCGTTAGCCTTGAGCAGGGCGAAACAAAAGATCAAATGACGCTGCTCATCAGTTGGTAGTTAGGTTGGGTAAGTTCTTTAGGATTTGGCCGTCAGCGTCATGGCCATTAGCATAATGAAGGCGGAGTTGGCCAGCAAGTTGAAGTGGACCCCGAGGCCCTCCCAGTAATAGTCGAACATGACGGATCCGTAGCGCGCTCCGAAGGCGATGGCCGCCATGCCCCCATAGATATTACTCGACTGATTGACGCCCAGGAATAGCAGCGACACCACATTGCCGAGCAGCGTGAGATCCTTAAGTGTCAACGTCGAAGTGTCCTCGATGTCGCGCCACTTGGCCACCAAATCGAAGGTGAGCGGCACCAAGAAGCAGCCGTGCGCCATGGCCAAGTGCGGGCTCGAGGACTTCAAGTAGAGCTCAATGTTGGTCAATGGCAGCGGCACCAGCTCCATAATACCGGAAGTTATCTGACGCAATCGATTGCACTCATCGTCATCATTGTTCGCCGCCCGCACCACGCCCAGCAGCCCATGGACCAGACTCAACGCCGCCGCCGCGTAGCCATAGGGCGTCTGCAGTGGATGCAGCGTGTACATTGCATAGCCGGAGCTGACCACCAGCAAGCTGTTGAACAGCGCGTCCATGAAGAGCATCTTCGACTGGGTAGTTTTCGTTCGTATCTGTTACCGACCCCCGCTTCAGATTGCCACTCCGATCCTGATCCTGGCTAGCGCTGTTCGACTTTCCGTTTTATGCAAGATCAATTGATATTGCTATTGTTGTCGATGATGCTGTTGCAGCTATTGTTGTTCTTAGTGCGACAATCGGTTCATTCTAACTGCTTGGAAATCCCTAGCCTTGCAGTCTGAACTGTCCTCGAGTGGTTTGTCCTTTTGCTATTTTTTTAGATTATTTTTCCTAACTAATCGTCGTTTCCGTGTCCTTTGCAGTTGATTTTTTTTTATTTGGACTGTTCGGTGAACGAGCACGGCAAATTTTGTGTTATTGAAAATGTTTCAGCCACATGTTTGACTGTTATGACAGCTTTATCAAAGCTGTCTCTCTCTATCTCTCTCCTTCTCACTTTCTCTCCCTCCCTCCTTTGATGGTCTCATTTCCGCCAGACACGCAACCATGAGTGTCAACAACAACAATAGCAATGTCCCACTGGACGCTGTGGCCGAGAGTATCCGACTGGCAGATACCGCGCACTAACTTCCACTATTGTCATTCAAACTTGGATCAGGCTATTGTAGCTCTTTCCTAAGCTACAGCTTGAGAGATTAGGACATTACAGAAACCTAAGTTCTTTTCTAATATCCAGAGTTGATGGCTTGGGACATCAGGTTGAGATACTGACCTTTATCCACAATGGTAGTCTTTAACGTTGACGGACAGACGATTGATCAAAGGGTGTAGTTCGATTGACTCAGCTTGTCAGGCTGATCCAAGGCTGTACCCTCTCTAGCCTTTATATCTTCTGAGATAGACGCGTTCATACATATGGACGGACAGGGCCAAACCGACTCAACTCGTTGCCCGGATCAAGAATATATATGCTTTGTGGGGTCTGCCACGCCCCCTTTTGCCTGTTATATACTTTCAACAAAACCATTATACCTCATTAGAGGCGTGACAAATCAGATAAAACTGTATCTCCTAGAGTTTTTAAGCTAGAACGTGAAATTTTGCACGTGAGCTAATGTTGTAATTCTATAAACATTGATGAAAAAATAAATGCCTTTTAGGGGCGTGGCAAATTTAACCTGAAGAGATAGTGATTTTTTAAATTCTACTACTAGAAGCTTCAAATTTGGTTGGAGCGTAAGCATCCAAATTTTGCAGCTAGGTTACGGCTAGCTTGTTCCATGAGCTGGCCAAAATCGACGCCCAGTAGGGGCGTGGCAAATCGAAACTGAGCTTGATACAGTATTAGAGCTAAACTTGACCACTTAATTGCTTATGGGGTGTGAATGAGTATTCTGCAACGTTCTTACTTGTTTGTTGTTGCTTCCTTCAGAGTATTTATCTCTTATGTTCTGATTTGCTTTTCATGTGATGGCTGAATGCACCTAAGTTTTGCAAACTTGTAAGTATATTGTACTTTATTTAGTTTTTTAAGTTCAGTTTAGTTTTGTGTTATGTCCGTATCGGAAAATGCATTTTCCGATATGTCAGAAATCATATTAGTAAGAGGTATATATTTGGAATATAGATTCGAGTTGACCATCCAAGATCAAAGGAACGATTAAAGGAACACAACAAGCCCTCGGATACGGTCAATAATGGCTTTGCACGCTGCTTATGTCAGATATAATCGTGTCCGGCTTTCTTCACGAGAACAATCTTTTGGTTGCCTGAATTGATAACGTCGGGAAGCTGAAGCTACGTGCGCTACGTGCGTCTGTTATTTCAATATTATTACTATGTATTATTATACCCTGAACCCATTGAAAATGGGAAATCAGGGTATAATGGCTATGTGAAAAGTATGTAATAGGCAGAAGGAACCATCGCAGACCCCATAAAGTATATTGGGAAATCAGCGTATAATGTTTTTGTGGATATGTATGTCGAAGACCCCGTAAACCATATATGTGAGTATATACTGGACCAGAGCGACAAGCTCAGTCGATATAGCCTTGTCCGTCGCTCCGTATGAGCGCCGAGATCTCTGAAACTACATATGTATATAAAAGGTAAGCACTTGAATTTTTGCGTGCGTACAACTCATACGATTTCTTTTTGATCGAGAATAATAGATAAGTTGATTTCAATTTTTAAGATTAAGACTTATGAATACACAGATTTTGTGATTTACGTGTATTAGATACCACGCCCCCTTCGCCCGCAATTTGAAAAAAAAAAATCAGTTTACTGAGTACTAGAGACTTATGCTTTGGAATATACACATATTTGAACAGTGTGATCACATTCTATCTTAAGAAAGTCTCGCTACAAAAGAAATTATGCAACAATGAAATTCTCAAAATATTGACCACACTGCAGCCCAGCGCAGTCGCTTCTCACTGAGCAGTTACATATGCGTGCATGTGTCTTTGTATGTGTGTTTTTATACCCTCAACCCATTGAAAATGGGAAATCAGGGTATAATGGTTTTGTTGAAATGTATGTAACAGGCAGAAGGAGGCGTGGCAGACCCCACAAAGTATATATATTCTTGATCAGGGCGATGAGCTGAGTCGATTTAGCCCTGTCCGTCTCTCTGTCCGTCCGTCCGTCTGTCCGTCTGTCCGTATGTATGAACGCGTCGATCTCAGAAGATATAAGAGCTAGAGACTTCAACTTACGCGCATATCGAGTTTATCACTAAAAAACGATGACTCATTCCGATACTTTTTTATCGATAAAAAACCTTATCGAAGATCACTTAAAAAAATTATATCTCCTACATCTTTCAAGCTAGAGTCTCCAAATTTAAAACGTATATTAAGATGTATTTTAGACAATTTCGGTTTTTGTTAAAATTTACCCCCCATCCCTAAATCCACTCCTCACCCTCATCTTTGTAAAAGTCGTATATCAAATACTGAAGATTTGTGCTTCGGTATACACATACATTTAAACATCATGATTACGTTCTGAAAGTTTCATTACGATCGTACGTCTAGAAATTAAATTATTCAACAAATAAGTTCTCATTATATTTCCAACACCGCAGCGCAACCAAAGCGCAAACGCCTGTATATGCGTGTGTGTGTGTGCGTGTATTTGTTTGTATGCGTTTTTTTTTTTTTTTTTTTTTTTTTTATTCTTTTATTAACAGTTTTTTATAATAATACAGGATGCAAGTTGCGTGGTGGCTAGGATAGTGCGCGATGCTTGCGGGACGGCCGTAAAGCATTGCTTCGCAAGCACTGTGCGCTACCTTAGCCTGGGGCAGCTCGACTTCTCATTCGGTCGACTCTGCGGAGCTCCATCATCACTGTGGCCGCGAAGGTGCTTGTTAGTTCCCAAGCTTCCTCCGATTTCAGCATGGTGCTGACCATGGTGTCTGCTCTAATGGAGTGGCCCACTGCCTCTTTCAGACGACGCCTATCCTCCAGGAACCGTCCACATTCGAAAAGAATGTGGTTGGCGTCTTCCACATGCCCTCGCTCGCACCAGGGGCACTCGTCATATTCCTCGTGGCCAAAGCGCTTCAAATAGCTCCGAAAGCATCCATGTCCCGAGAGGATCTGCGTAAGGTAGAAGTTTACCTCGCCGTGCTTGCGGTTGACCCATGGTTCAAGCTCCGGGATGAGCTTGTGCGTCCACCGCCCTTTAGCTGAGCTATTCCACTTCCTTTGCCATCGTACAATGCTGTTCGCCCTGATAGCGTTGGGTCGCGCAGGCGCGTGCGAATTTCGCTCCACGGCTTCGGCGACCAAGTACTCCAGTGATACCATACCAGCTATGACGAGCGCCGCGTCATCGGAGATAGTCCTGAAAGCGCAGCTGACTCTGATTGCGCTCAGTCTGTAGATCGCGCAAATGCCTCGGCTGTAGCTCGGCGTTGCCATCGCTCTTGCCCATATGGGCGCTGCATAGAGGATGACGGACCTAATGACGCTCATTAGAAGGAGACGTCGTTGCTGTTTAGGTCCCCGCGTGTTAAGCATAATTCTCGAGAGAGCTCTACAAGAATCAGCTGCCTTTTTTTGCACATACTCTAAGTGCTCGCGGAAAGTTAATCTTGTGTCTATCATGACACCAAGATACTTTATCGCCCTCTTTGACGCAATGGTGACGCTGCCGATCTTTATATTGGCAGTTTCCACTCTTTTGCGACTGCTGACTAGGACAACTTCAGTTTTGTGTGCCGCTAGCTCGAGCCCAGCTCCAGTCAACCAGCTTCGTATGCGATTGATACTTTCGCTGCACATATCCTCTGTATCTTTGAGCTCCTTTCCTATGGCTACGACAGCTACATCATCAGCAAAGCCAATGGTGTGCACACCTGTTGGTAGTTCCAAGCGCAGTACGCCGTCGTACATGATATTCCATAGAAGAGGCCCCAGCACTGAGCCTTGGGGTACTCCAGCTGACACTGTATGAGTTTGGGGACCCTCACTCGTATTGTATACCAGTGTTCTTCCTCTGAAGTAACTCTTCATTGTTTCTTTAAGATATTTAGGGATATTATATTGTGACAGCGCATTCAGTATCATATCCCAACTAGCTGTATTGAAGGCATTCTTTACGTCCAGGGTCGCAATAATGCAGTATTGCTTCGTCCCATGCTTCCATCTTGTGCCATGGATGGCGGAGGTGGCCAGACCAACAACTTTGTTTAGCGCATCCGTTGTTGACCGGGCCTTCCGGAATCCAAATTGATTTGGTGACAGGCCTCCGGCGCTAGTAATCGCAGTCTCCAGTCTAGAGCAGATCAATTTCTCAAACACCTTTCCCATGGTGTCTAAGAGACAGATCGGTCCGTATGACGATGGCTTATCTGGTGGTTTGCCAGTCTTGGGTAGCAACACCAGGTTCTGGGCTTTCCATTTTGCCGGGAACGTCTCTTGTATTAGACATTCATTGAATAATGCACCTGTCTACCTGCGTATAGTCTTTTAACTACTATCTTATATGCCCTGCCCCAAGGGTCATATTCGGCTGAGTCGCACAACTCTAAAAAGCATTCTCTTTTGCTTGCCCGAATGGCCCTCTTCAGCTGTCTTCTAGCTGCCTGGTAAGCTAACTGTTTCTCAAAAAACGTAGACCTACCGCGAGCCCGTTGGTAGCTTCTTCTCGCTTGGATGCATTTGCGACGAATGTCACCTATTTGTGCATTCCACCAATACGTAGGCTCTTGTTGTCGCGTGAACAGCTTGCGGCGTAACATACTGCTATTGCAGGCACTCTATATTTGGGCTACCATTTGGCATGCTCTGGCCTCAGCATTACCAATTGTGCCCAGAGACTGAATGGCCTCAGAAAAGACCGCGGGATCAAAAGTATCTATCTGTTTGTATGCGTGTGTGTGTGTGTGCGTGTGTATGTGCTATTTATTATTGAAATATCAGTTGCTTTTAAGGTTCAGGGGATCTCGTAGTCGAGCAGTCTCGACTAGAGCTTTCTTACTTGTTGTTTTTGTATGTGTGTGCATAAAATAGTGATTGGAGTACCAGCTGGCAGGGTTCAAGGTATCTCCTAGTCGATCAGTCTGGATTTAGTTACGTATATTGTATAATGCTTTAAATTTCGCCTACTACATGTAGATCTATGTTGCGAGTGTAACATTAACTTAATAACAAAACATAATAATATTACATTAGTCTGTTATCAGGTATTAAGCACGTTATTCAAACATTAATAATAATAAACAAATATTCATACATATACTGTATGTATGTGTAGAATGGCTTCTACACTTAGAGTTGGCAAATCGAAACTGAGCTTGATACAGTATTAGAGCTAAACTTGACCACTTAATTGCTTGAATGAGTATTCTGCAACGTTCTTACTTGTTTGTTGTTGCTTCCTTCAGAGTATTTATCTCTTATGTTCTGATTTGCTTTTCATGTGATGGCTGAATGCACCTAAGTTTTGCAAACTTGTAAGTATATTGTACATTATTTAGTTATTTAGTTGGGTAGGCGAAAGGCAACAAATCTTGAAGAAGAGTAAGAAATGATTTACTTTTTAGCCCATGGATAGATTAACGAATTTCTTCGATCTATCATTTACATACAAAAGCGCTTTTTATGCTTTTCTCAAAGCACAAACAAAAGACATCAAGGGAATCGAAAAGTATTGATAGCACAATCGATCGGCTGACCGATAAGACACATGGTCTGCCGCATGATGACTGATCGCCATCTGAACGCCCTCTTTGGCGTAGCCAAGTCTTAAGTATTAAAATTATGCACTCAAAGACATTGTTATAATAATATTTATTTTTGTATATTTATTTTCTTCATTGTTTTCCACCTGGGCTTGAGTTAATGGAAATCCGACCGAATCTTATATGGCATATCAATGATGACACGAACTACGCTTCCTACTCTGGGCACTCTGGGTTAGGGCTTCGCATTTGGCTGCACTCACTCCCCACACTCACTGCCGCAAAACGGCAAACGGCGAATGGCGAATGGACAATGTCTCCGTTGATTTATTATACTTTGTGGCGGTTTAATCCGCATCCACCTGCAACCGACACGGAGGCGACGAAGACGAGCAGCTGGCGAAATGCTGGCCTCGCCAATGCGCAAACGCAAACGCAAACACAAATGGAAAACGCAAGCAGAACCAGCCCAGTATAAGCGCAGACTTAATTATTAATTTAAATCGCACCGTTTATATGATAAAAAAAGGCAACAACAACAACAATACACAAACAACACTGAGACGTGCCGCTGAGCATCTGAGCATTAGTGCAGTTGAGCAGTTGGGCATTGTGCATGTCCAAGTTCAGGACTTGCCCCAGTCAGAACGAAAGCAAAAGCCCGAGCAAAAAAAGTCTTTTATTTTTGACAGGAGCGGACTTCGGTTAAAGTCCGCGCCCAAAACGGGCCAGCATTTCTCTGATCCAGTTAGCTAATTGCTTTGGAAATATTTGTTTAAGTCTTTTCCAATTTATGTATTTATTTATATATTTTCTTTTTTCCTTTTTAAATTCATCTAAAACCTAATTATTCAATGTAAGCAAAAAATAGAAAAATACAGTAAAAAAATGAAGTTCAAACACGTTATTAAAGAAATTCACCGTAAGGCTGTAGGCAGGATGCATATAGAATATTTATATATGTATATCTATATATATATATATATATATATATATATATATATATATATATATATATATATATATATATATATATATATACATATGTATGTATTCATTTTTTAAACTTTTCAGTATACTAATTTATCTCTTTATATAAATATGTGAATATGAAAAAGTATGTAATATGTGAGCTTATATAAAATTCATAATGAATTTAGATATTCAATATACATATGTATGTACATATGTACATACAACGGTATCGTTGCTTGTCCTGGTTACCTAACCGCCAAGCGCACGAGGGGGAAGTTGCATAAATGTTAAACTAGATGAAAATTAAGTAATTTAGCTATGGATGCGCACCTGTTGATGTGCACCTGCAGCTGCGCCCCTGTATCTGCGCCAGCGCCTGCTTTTGTGCTTATCTGGGCCCTATTGCGTGACAAAAGTTATTGCTCGAATGCACCCCTAGACAATTTCTGCAGTCGAGTCGCATCGCAACGCATCGCGTCGCGTCACGTCGCAAAGTCCGCGACCGTAAAAATATGAAAAGAGCCAAGTGCGCGCCTGCGCGACTTTCGCAAGTGCATCGTTTCTTCCAATTCATAATTAATCAGGTCTTAGCTGAGGCTATGGGTGTGAGTTCTGGTTCAGCTCAACTTGGCTCAGTTCAGTCCAGTTCGGGCACTGTCCACTTCACTTCGGTTCGGTTCGGTTCGTTTCGTTTCATTTCGGCTTAGGATGGGGCTGGCTTGCCACTCAGACCGTGCTTACCAGACTTAACACTTGCATTACGATGTCAACCAGGTGCTCACTGTTGTTGTTGTTGCTGTGGTTGAGCGAGCACTTCTTGGTCAAGATGCTCAAGACCCAGCTGCCCGGCAGTTATGTCCAGAGCGTGTCGTCAGTTAGAATGGGCTTTGCTGAGCCGACTCGGATTTCTGTTTCGGTTTTGGTTCAGGTTCAGGGTCTGGCTCTGGTTCACTTTTGATTTTCATTGCTATGCCATGGCGCGTGTTGCTCTGTGGCACCGCTTGATTTATGGCGCTGTAATATAGGCAGAAAGCTCAGCCGCCTAGCAAAAACTGGCGCCAAGACCTGACACACGCATACACCTGAGCTCACCTTGTTATTTGTTGTTATTGTTTTTTTTTTTTTTTTTTTTTTTTTTTTTTAATTTAATATATATGTATTTTTTTTTTGCCAAAAGTTAATCAGCAGCATTTGCATGCAGCTCGCCGAATGCGCCCAAAAAGTTTAATGAGGTAAAAACTGCGTGTACAAATATTTCCCGGCTGTGCACACAAAAAGTGCGTGAGCGATGTCCCAGTACATATATATATATATATATATATATATATATATATATATATATATATATACATACATATATAAGTATATATAGTACGGTATATATATTGAAGTCGACAGGCGCTGCTTGAAATGCGCACCAGAAACCCTACGCACTTCATAAATTATTTAACAGCGTTGCTCCGCAAATTGTACAGGGGGCGGAGGACAGAAGACGACGGACGGACGACGCTCAGCTCTGTGGCTCAGAGGAAGAGCACCAATTTTAATTGCCGGCTACAACAAGGCTCAATGCGTCTGTTGGGGGAGGGACTGGGGCGAGACGCGTCGGTAAAAAAATGTGCGAATTTTTGACAACTGCAAATCGAAATGGCCAGCGGCCTGAGGTGAGGCATGAGTCGGTTGTGGGGGTAGGCAACAACTGTGCGTGCCATGTAGCTACATGGCGAAAGACATGATCCGGCTTTGAATTTGTCAACGGCTGATTTATGAGCTCGAATTCGAATTCGAATTCGAGCTGGAATTCGAGCTTGATTCATGTGCGATGTAGCTGTACCGATCTAGATTCAGATCTAAAGGCCAGGCATCGCGACGCCGCGTCTCATTCATAAACTAATCAATGACGCAGCCGCCGTTCGCAGAATTTCACACTTTCGACTTCCGCCACGACCCAGAAGTGTTCCCAGAACTCTGGCACTTGTAAGGCCATTATTATGCGGGCTCGTTCACAATCCCCGATTAGCCTCTGACGAGAAGAAAACGGCTCTGACGATGCTGGACAATAGTAATAATAACAAGTAAGAGCAGTCTCGACTAGGAGATACCCTGCAAAGAAATGATACTCCAATCATTCTGCACTTCCTTTATACACCCATACACAGACATCCATGCAGGCGCATGAGCAAGAGCTCTGCTAACTGATTTTTAAAACGTGATCAGACTCTTCAAATGCACAAGTCTCTAGTACTTACTTACTTCCATTTATTTCAAAGTAGGGCTGAAGGGGGCGTGGTATCCAAAATCCCGAAATTATAAAATCTGTTTATTCATCCAACAGATTATCGCAGTAAATATGAAACCGGATGAATTATCGAAAAAGATGATAAACTCGTAATGCGTATGGTATACACGAATATATCAAGAATATACATACATATGTACTTTATGGGGCCTGGGGCTACATACGTTTTCACAAAATCATTATACCCATTTCCCATTTCAGTGAGTTCAGGGTATAACAAAAAATCATAAATGCGAGCAGAAATAAATCATAAAGGCGCCGCCAGCCGACAAGCTAATCCAACAAATGAAAAGCTCTGTAGTACCCAAAGTACTCTCTAGCTATTTGAATATTTAGATTCAGAGCCAACAATTAAGTAGAGCACAAGTTCCTGATGCTTCATCTCTCATAATGCGCTAAGAAGCTCTACTAATGTCAATTTAAAAATGTACAGAATAGTCGTATATGTACTATTAAGAATATAACTAGTTGCTTTCCTGAATAAACCTCTTAATGAATCGATGAATACGAGTGAGCATGAGGTGATAGCTGAAATTTTCCAATTGAATATATGCTTGGATAGATTGAAGATTCTATTATTATTTCGCGACTATCAACAGCAGCATCTTCCATTGAAAAGGAACAAGCTCAAGCGCCCCTGGAGACGTGGAGTCAGTTTGTTGTTGAATCGGCAGAGCTCGAATTGAAATTGACAAGTGTTCGCATCGACGGCGCATGACAGGGCAGCTAACGCACATCCTGACCCCCTTCATGCAGCACAATGCAGCAAATCAAATATGTGTCATAAATTGTCTTGAGTGCTGAACAAAGAACCAGTACGGCAGTGGAAAGGGGAACGGGAACGGGCACGGAGGCGGGAGCAGGAACAGGAATGGAAACGAATACGAGGGTCATCCATTTGAGTTGGGTAACCAAAAATTTTGACGCTGCATAAAATTAAAGCTACGTTGAGGGTGGACTTGCCAGGGGTGGGCGAGGGCGGATAATGGGCGTTTATATCTGAAATGTAGTGAGCGTGGAAGCCGACGCGTCGTTTGCCTGTCAAATGCCAATGATGTTACTTAAGTTCTCTTCGTTTTCTTGCGCGTTCTCTGCATTAGGCATCACGAAGACTTGGCATGCAGCAGACAGTTGAAGTTCATTCTTTCTTTGCTTTGTGACAGGATATGCAATGGGCAATACGAGAAACAAAACAGAAAAGAAATGAATAACATGTACGGAATATGAGAGGGAAACCATTTTGCACATTTAGCGAAGTGCTTGGGGGTCGAAGTCGGAGCCAAAGTCAAACTCAACGTCGAACGCGATCGCCAAGTCAGAGTCGGATTCAATTTGGTTCTGGGCCAAAGAAGTCATTAAAAATGCGTAGAATGTCAATGTAAAATGCTGATAATTCGCAATTATGCGTCTCTGGCTTCAATTTAAGTGTTGTTCCTGCCACAACACCGACTCCCTGTTCCCCGAACCCTACGGCACCACCATAGCCCTTGGCTGTCTCCCGAGTCGCCTTCAAGATAAATAACAGCGCAAAAGGAAGCTAATGACAGTTGCCACATAAAAAATGATGATGACGACGCCGGCCAAGCGACAAAGCGACCGATCGCCCGACCGTTGATACCAGAAGATGTGGGCTGCATTTCAGCTTGAGACTTCAAAGAAAATTAATTATAAAACAAAAACAAAAGAGGTAGACTTCCACTGGAACGCTGCAGCCAAAATACTCTTCCAGATAAATTGACTGGATTGCTCCCATAGCACTATGGGTAAAAAACCCGAATTTTTGGCATTAATTGTCCCTGAAGAGATAGAAGCTTGAAATTTTGTTTACATATTAATATGAATTTTTTATAATTTCGGTTTTTTTTTTTTTTTTAAATAGAGCCACTCCTCCACCCCTTTCGCTTATAGCGTCCATCCGGCTATTGCGACGAAAATTCTAGTTCCCAAATAAACTTATCACTAACCTTGAATTATAATATAGTCATAGTTTTCTTCTTCCAACTCAATACAATTCATATTATATTTGTTATCATAGGCGTCGAAACTATATGCTTCTAGAAGTGCAATAACTATGGTAGGCAGTTCTTTTTTTCTATTTCGGCGAGCTCATTCTTTCAGACTGAGACTAGAAATAAGTGGGTTTGATGAGTCTAGTGCTCTATTGAATACGCCACTTATATTTTGTAATCGCCTGCACTTCCTAGAGACTTTCGCTCTTCAGATGCGTGCTCCCCCAAACTTCCAACTGGAAGTATACAGGTGTCCATTATTTGATGCACATGCACCAAAATGCTGTGGATAGTTGGGCGCATTGGATAGCAAAAATATTATATATAAAATATAATATGACAAACACAAATTGACTGAGACTCTGACCCCGGCCTGAGAATAAAGTAACCTTTCATGCTTTCTCACAAAAAACTTTGAATTTCTCGGAATTCATGCGAGCAAGAGATAGCAATTAATATTATATAAACGTTTTTAAAGATTTCTTGGTCAAAATATTAAAAGGTAGAAAACAATTCAACATCAGCAATCGATTGCATTTTTTCAAATAATACTTAATAAATCCAACTATTTTTTTTTTTTTTTACTTTATACTTAATTGATTTAAATTTATCGTCCGATAAGTTCTCTTTACTTATTTTGTAACGCTATACTATTTTATAGCGCTTTGTTGTCGCTTGTTGCTGCTCCGCACTTCTAGCAGCATGGAATTCCAGACCTCATGTGTAACTGCAACATGTCGATTATTTTGTGAAAGAGCAAAAATGAGCAAGAAGTCTTTTTATTATTGGATTTAACAAAGATAAACACACAACTTCCAATTGAAACATTTCAAATACCTTTGAGGGATCAAAAGTTATATCTAACGAAACACACGTATGAATCTTAGTTTTTGTCTACAAATGCACAAAAGCAACACTTTGCACAATCGGACGAAAAATCACAGGACTACACAAAAATTTTCACTCATCTTATTTAACATAGCCTCCTAAATCTTTTCCATAAAAAATATTTTCAACTATTTCAAACACCCTAAGATTTACACACGTCAAGCGCTTTTTTCGATTTTCCATGCAACCTTGAATCAGCTAACTTTGACGAATCTTAAAACTTTATTGGTAGTCCGCAAAATTTTATAAAAATTATTTTTAAGTCGGCTGGAGTTTTCTCTTAATAGATATGTTACATTTAAGTATATGAACTGTAGCTCTATGAAGTAGGATGTCCTATGGGGATGTCCTACTTATCGGGCTAGCAGTTGATAGATCTTTTCCAATGTTACATAAGATGCAAGGATTTCAAAATGCCTATAAAAAGCTTCAATAAGGGTATATAAAATATATGTGTATATTATACTTTTTGTTGTTGTGTGTCTTCTGGGTGTATAAAAAAACGCGAAGTCTGAACATAATCAACATGTTGTTGGCTCTTGCCAAAAGCAAGAATTACTTAACTGCCTGTCATTCATAAACAAAAGACACTTGCATACAAAATTTGTATGTATTTAAATCCGTCGTGCCTTATCAACAAAATACAAGTAAGAACATCGCAGTAGGGCGTTATCGACTGCGGAACACTCATCCACACCCCATCAGCAATATAGTATCTAAGTATTGCTCTAATAAATTTATTTAGTTTTTCCCGAGTTGCCACGTCCCTACTGGGCGTAGACACTTCAGTTTTGGCCAGCTTATGGAACAAACCAACCGTAACTTAGCTGCAAAATTTGGATGATTACGCTTAAAAACGTGAAAATTACACGTCCCTAAAGAGGCGTAACAATATTTTTCTGGGAATCGAATCTTCTAGCTATTATACTTTAGGAGATATAAGCTTTTATCAAAACTATTAAACCCTGAATTCCCAAAGAAATTCGGTTCAGAGTATACAAAGTTATTAATCAATTAAGTTCCCATAGAAAGCCCCCTCTGCAGCCCATGCATGTTTATATGTGCGTGCGTATCAGTTCTTTGAAGAGTGCAGTATCGATTAGAACATTCTTACTTGCTCTTTCATTGTTATTAAATCCATCTGACATTATCGTTATTTTCCTACAGTGATATTTTCCAGAGTATTGCCCATTAGTCGCTTCAGCACTTTTTCTGTGCAACATCTTTGCGATACAAACTTTTTTCAGCGTGCATTAGCACGCAATATGCTCGAGCTGCCAGATCTTTTTATAAACATGCGCCGATCGAATAGCAGTCAGAGAATGCCATTACCGCCCCTCCAAATGATCGTATAAATATATGCATATATATACATATGTGAACATTTATATATATTTTACACATACATAAATATATATATATATATATATATATACAGAATGTATATGCAAAAATAAATACATAAATTCAGGCGTTCGTTCGCCAGATTTACAAATCATTTGCACAACTTTGTAACAAAATGAGATTCACTTCCGTGTTTGACTATGCTTGTGTGTGTGCGTGTGTGGCAGCGTGTGTGTGCAACGCTTGGCTATGTATTAATTACACGTGCGAGACCTTTTGCTAGCTAACATTGATAACCATTGTTCATCGTCAGTGAATCGATTGGTATTAGGTATCCACAGAGAGAATGTGAGAGAGAGAGAAACAGAGAGAGAGAGAGAGAGAGAAAGAGATAGAGTGAGAGAGAGAGAGAGGGAGAGACACAAGATAGAGGGAGAGAAACACAGAGAGAGAGAGAGAGAGGTAGAAAGATAGAGGGAGATAGGGATAAAGACAGAAGGATAGAGGGAGAGAGACACAAATAGAGAGATGGAGAGAATGAGAGATAGAGGGAGAGAGATAGAGAGACACACAGGGAGACAGAGGGAGAGAGACACAGAGACAGAGAGAGAAAGAGGGTACAAAGAAGGGATAGAGAGAAGGAAGTAGTCTTCTGACTGACCCATACTCTATTCACATTTTAACGTCAACTACAAAGAATGTATTGGAGTATATAACATGAAACTTCATGAAACTACATTTTTTTTAGACACATATAATTACTATATTCATATATTTACTCTATTAGAGAATAAAACATTAAATTCCAATCCCTTGACATTTAGTACTCGATGTCATGTACAACATACATGCTCAAATTCTCTTTAAAGACCTAATTAAATTTGTTTTCGAAGTAGAAGCCGATCGGATTTCATATTCATATAATTGAATTGATTTGTTTAATGTTTTGTTTTCAATATATTGTGCTCTTTAAAGTGTTATTAGGTAAGGTTTGAAAAGGTTGTAGGTTTCAAATTTATATGTATGTACATACCGCAGCACAAGTCTCTAGTATTTGAAATACGCCTTTTAGTGAGGGGGTGGATATAGCGGTGGGGGATACATTTTAACAAAAAACCAAATTGTATAAAATGCATCTTAATATACATTTTAAATTTGGAGACTCTACCTTAAAGGATGTGGGAAATATAATTTTATAACAGATATTCGATAGGATTTTTAATCGATAAAAAATATCGGAATGAGTTATCGTATTTTAGTGATAAACTCGATATGCGCGCGGTATATATGGACATTTCAAAACAAAATTGAAATCTCTAGCTATTATATCTTCTGAGATCGACGAGTTCATACAAACGGACGGACGGACAGACAGACAGACGAACAGGGCCAAATCGAATCAGCTCGTCGCCTTGATCAAGAATAAATGTACTTTGTGGGATCTGCCACGCCTCCTTCTGCCTGTTACATACATTTCAACAGAACCATTCTACCCTGATTTCCCATTTTCAATGGGTTCAGGGTATAACAAATATACATATACATATGAAAGTTTGTTTATTTAAGCAGGGTTAATTGAAATAATTGAAATCGATGTTTTATACTAATTATTTAATTATTAATATTAATTTAATATTTGTATATTATACATATTAAAGTGCACATAAAAGAATACTTTAACAAATCCAATTATAGCAAAGGATACATTTTCCATTGGGGGAACTGTCATCATTCCCTAGAGTAGACCAGCACTCGCAACATTCAAAGTATTCTAGTATTCATTTAAAAGCTATTCAGTTTCAGCTGTTGGCCGACGACCGCTACGCTAATCGGTAATCTTATTTATGGACTTCTGGCTATGCTTGGCGATTATATTGAAAAGTGGGTCACACGCGTTTGGCTAGGACCCTCGTTGGCAGAAACAGATACTGATAGAGATAGAGATAGTAAGATAGAGAGAGATAGATAATATATAGATAGACAAAGAGAAAGAGAGAGAGAGATAGAGAAAGAGATATGCACAGTCAGTCAGTCACGTCCACCTTGGCAGACGATTTGCGTCAGCTCAGGCAGACGTTCACTTTGGTACAGAAATCGATCTGCTTGATGCGTGAACTATGCCAAATGCGTGGGCCAGCCGTTCCCTCTGTTAGATGATACATATAGAGCATCCTATAATGCACATATACATTGTGTATAGGCAGATCGTATAATGGCAAAATTTTAGCGACGCTACATACTATCACTCGCCCACCCCTTTGCTCGCTCGCATCGCTTTTGGCTCGCATCAACGTGGCGTATGTGCAATGTGTATTTGTTTGTATACATATTTGTATAAAAATGTATACAAATATGAGTGTGTGTGTGTGCGTGTGTGTGAGTTCGTGGACGTATATACACAAGCATATCATTTGAATTGGCAACGATAACAACGTATGAATAATAATACTCGCCCATAGCAATTTGTTGCGATTTGCTGCCTAACAACAGAGGCCTACACTCCGATTCGCATAATCTGCTGCGCTATATAAATATGTATGTATATATTGTTTATGTATATTTATTTATAAATATATATTTTGCATATATGTATATATACTTGTATTTGTGTAATTAGCTGCATGGCATGCGTATAATTCGATCGTCGAGCGGAACGAGCTGATAAAGTAAATAATATGGAAGTACGTAGAAAAGGACAGCAATTAATCCTCATCGAATGACGAATTACGAATACTCTATCGCTTATCAAAATATGTTGCTTCTGGAAATCGTCAGTTGACGATCGGAAGCTCTTAGACCATCACGATATGGAGAAAATAAACGGTAGAGTGGGGCTTCCATGGACATGTTTCATGGGCTATTCAATTAATACTCAATTCAAAAATCATACTGGTGCCCAGAGCGTTGACACTATGTATTTCGCGTCCAACTGGCCCAACGGAGATCATGCAACCCGGAAATGTGTCATCCTCAGATGAAGACTCCAGCAACCAAAGCGATGAGGTGTATATTTTCAATCTCTTATCAGCGTCCATAAATGTTAGGCACTACCACTGTAGGAGAGATACTAAAAATATTTGAAAACGCGCATGATAAAGAGCTCAGTTTTTTCAAATACCCTTAGAAGTAGCCCAAGTCCAAAGTGTTCTCAAAATGGTACTTAAGATTATCAATATCAATTTACTTTGTCAATTAATTGAAGTAGTGTGGAGCTGAATCATAAGCTCGGGGGTATAAGAGGCAAGCATTCTGCCTTAAGGTCACTGTGAAATTTACATTATGTGTATACATACATATGTTTAAAATTTTGAGTTCCTGGCTTCAAAAGCTTCGAAAAAAATATCATTCATATGGATAGTCTGACGGACAGACCCATAGACAGCAAGACGAATATTGGCTTTGCGCACAATATACTCATTTCACTTTCGTAACTGAGTATAAAAACCAATTGGAATATATAGTATATATAGTATATACTCTCGTCTGTTCTCAATTGTGCAATGCAAGATTCATTTTGAATTCCTAGATTAAATTAAGATAATAAGGCCCAAAATACAGCTGTGGTTATTTATTATGAATGTAGTATGCGTTTAAGTTGTACTTGGCGGACTTTGCTTGAGCATTCAGAGGTAATCAGAACTCGAAATGAACAAGTCTTCAGATTAGTGATAAGAATCATTTGAGGGAATCGCAGGGGCGGGTCGCTTCGGATCGCAAGTGTTATCTTCTACGTGGCGCTACAATGAGCCACATTAGGGGCAATCGAAGCTCGCCTAACACAAATCGATGATGATGTATGCACATCCATTAGTCCCATTGACAGCAACCAATTTTTAAAAGAGCTATAAGCAAAACACAAATAAGCGTGCTCTAGTCGATACTGCTCGACTAGGAGATACCCTGAACCCAGGCAGCGGATTTTCTAATTATTCTGCACATGCATCCGAGGCACCCAAAATATAAAAATTAGAAAATCTGTGTATTCATCAAATATATAGGCACAGTAAAGCTGAAGTGTCTAGCTCTAATAGTATTAAAATTATGGTTGAAAACGAAATCAATTTATCGATTATTCCCGATTAAAAAGAAATCGGATGAGTTGTCGATGATAAACTTTTACTGCATATGGTGGGATGTAGCTACGAAAACAAGTTGCTCACTTGGATACCTCTGATAGAAATCCTCGCCCCGAGTAATTTAAGTTGACACACAGCCTCCACGATCCACCCCGCCCTATTTTGAGTGACTGTACATCCGATCTAAGATAGCGACTTAGAGTCGGGACCCTTAAAAATGGAATCTAGAACAACCCCAACAATTAATTTTGTTTGTTATGTAGTTATGCTTTCGTAGTTTTCTGTTAACTTATATAAGAATTATTTAATGCGAAATCGTTTTGAAGCTCAAACTATCCACAGCTGCCAAAGTGCAGGGTATAAAGCTAAAAGAAGCATAAACGTCATAGAATTAACAGTCGTATGCACAGATAGGAAGGCAATCTCTATAGTGGTCGTCTAGGGCATAGCGTATGAATAATAAAATATAAATATAGAAAAATTAACAAGTAAGAAAACTCTAGTCGAGAGTGCTCGACTAGATACTACCCCGAACCAAACTAATAAAAACGCATAGAATTCAATTTTGATGTATATGAAATATAAATGAAATAAAAATGCATTTCATTAATAATATTATTTATTTATTTATAACAGTTAACTATAATTAAAATTATGAGCTAACTTAACAATTAAAGCACTGGCTACTAAGGCCTTCGGCTTGCTTATATATGTATATTTACATAAGTGTGCGATTTTTATTTACATTTGTATAAATATTTTATATTTTTGTTTAAATCACTATTTTTAAATTATCTGATATATGTTGCTATATTATAAAAACTTTATTATATTGTGTATGTTTTCGGGAGAGGGGTTAGTAAGGAGCGACATAGGACAGTTGTTGTGGAAGATTTGGGTTTTGAGGTCTGATGTGGCGGGGCAGTTGAGCAGTATGTATTGGATGGTGAGATCTGTCATGGTGTTGCAGTTAGGGCATGGTAGTGTGTTGCCGGGGTTGAGGTGTACTTGTTTAGAGAATATTGTGTGTCCTAGTCGGAGTCTAAATATTTTGATTTGATCACGACGTGTAACAGTTTTTGGGTTATTATTCTTTAAGTAGTTATTTGTGTGTATTAGGTTTGTATTTATTTGTCGGTACCAGTCGTTGCATAGTTGAATGGTCTTCTTTAATTTTTGAGTTAGTATGTTTGTGATGCATTTGTTAATGTCTATTGTGCTCAAATTGGGGGTACACTGAAGGGGCATTATTATTGTGTCTTTGGCTGTAGTGTCGGCTAGTTCGTTCCCTTCAATGCCGCAGTGGCTGGGTATCCAGAGCAGTTTTATTTTTGGGGAGGATTCGGTAAGGAGTGTTCTTATAAGTACAGGGTATTGGTTGTTGTTGTTGATGTTGGAGATGTATTTAATGGATGAAAACAAGTCTGAGCAGATTATGTAGTTTTGGATTAATTCTATTGCATGAAGGATGGCTAAGGTTTCGGCGTATAGAATAGATAAGTAGTGGGGTAGAATGGATCTTTTTAGGACTTCTGTCTCTGTTGTGATGGCATTCCGTCTGTGTATATGAATGTGTAGTTTTTGTATTTATTTTTAAGTAATAGAAATTCTTTTCTGTATATGCTTGGTGAAGTATTGGCTTTGTTAAATTTTTGTAGTGTTGTAATTAATAATATAAAAATTTAGAAACCATAGAATCGAACCCGAGACAACTGATTGCAAAACTGGAAAAGATTCACTGATGCAGGGCCATATAGAAAATTAAAAGTAAGCTAACTGTTGAGAATTTAAGCATTTCACTCGCAATTTAATTCTAAGAATATGCTAGAATATGTTTGAATGTATGTGTGCTCACGTACAGGAAAATTGTTGTGGCTGCTGCAAGTACGTTTGTTAATTGGAGTGCATTGGCAAATTATTAATTTTGTTAATTATTTAACGTCGAAATTTAAATTGATAAAAATATAACTTGACATCCGCTCTATATATACGATCATTAAAAAACAGGGTATAAAAAATCAAGTCTCCAGCTCTTATATGTTCTGAAATCGACGCGTACAAGCCCTGTTTAAGAATATATGTATATACTTTGTGGGGTCTGCCACGCCTCCTTCTGCCTGTTACATACATTTAAAAAAAACTATTATACCCTGATTTCCCATTTTCAATGAGTTCAGGGTATAAATAAATAAAACAATAAGCACATTTTTTGTGTTTAAAAAAGGAAATTACAACAAACGAGTCAAGTTTGAAAATCTTCAAAAATAATCTCTCAATTTATTCCTGGCCAAATGTTGGCTGGGCCCATGAGTCTCTGGGGTTTCAACAAATCAATTAGCCGTCGCCGTTAATAGATCAAGATGCTATGTGTGAAAATGGAAAAGATTTGACCACTGAAACAGCCGACCTTGATCTCCAACATGCACACGCACACCCGCCCTGACAATCATTAAAATCAGCACGAACTGCGCAATTCGGCATTGGGATTGACATCCACTTGAAGCACTATCGCTGCTAGCTGATTTCACGATCACAGCTACATATGTGCATGTGTATGTGTATACGATTGTGTATGTATAGTATTTGGCGCCAAAGAGCTTATCACTTTCCGCTATCACATATTACCATTCAATATGACTTATTAAAAACTAAGCACCGCCCGAAGAAACAGTTAATAATTGTCCAGGGCCATCTCAGAGAAGGCATTCGCAATCGTTTATATATACATACATATTAATATACTGACTATACACCACTAATATCTATTCTATTATTGTACCTTAAGCTTAGCGGTTATTCTGATTAGTAGTTCAAGAAGGTGCATCTGCTCTGATAAGATCTGCGGGATTGGACATTGGCTGTGTTGAAGAAACATTTTAAAAATATTTCCCTGTACGGACCTTTGGCTTGATCTGTTACACATGTCAGTAGATTACAACTCTGGTCGGCATATGCTAAGTGTGTGTTCTATTCAATCAGCGGGAGCGCCACTATTAATTTTTCATCAATTTTCTAATCACACTTCAAAATATTTACGCAAGCAACTTAGTGGCTTCTCAAAACGATTCCGCCCACCTACCACCGCCTACGAGCCCTATCAACCGGGTAGGCAATCAGCCTGCCCTCTAAATTATCATGTCTAGATCAGTTTATAATATTTCAGACACACATACACACGAGTATGCATAGTCATGTATGTAGATTTTGCGTAAGGCTCACAAATTGGCTCGCAACGGAGCGTGTGAATGCGGCTATTAATGCCAAAAACAACAAGTAAGATAGCTCTAGTCGAGGCTGCTCGACTAGAAGATACCATGAACCCTTTGAGGAAGTGATTAAAACATAAGTCTATATTAAAAATTTGGAGGAGATATAATTTGATAAATGAATTTCAATGAGGGCTTCAACCAAAAAAATGGAGCACCTATCGATTTTTGGAAACAAGCTCACCCAACGGCTCTAACCCTCTAAACATAAAGATAGAAGGACAGGCAGCTCGACGCTGATCAATAACATGTACATACATATCTATAAATTCGCCAACTTCTGTCTGTTACATACATTTTAATCACCCTCATCTTTGTAAAAGGCGTATTTCAAGTAGTAGAGACTTGTGCTTTGGAATGTACATTCATTTGCACATTATGAGTATGTTCTCAAAGTTTCATTAAGATTGGACTAGAAAATAAATTATTCAACAAATATATTCGTTTAATATTGAAGACACTGCAGCGCAGCCCAAGCGCAGTCGCTGGTTACTGTTAGCAGAGCGCGTTCTAATACGTGCGTGAGTATGTATGTGTGCCTAAAAAAGGTGCAGAGTGACTGGAATATCAGACTGGAGGGTTCAGGGTATCTCCTAGTCGAGCAGTCTCGACTAGAGTCTTCTTACTTGTTCATTTTGGTTCTAATGCATAAAAAAGCGCTGAACTGATAACTCATTAACTTACTATTTACAATGCTTATATATATAAATACACATTTAGTGTAATCTTCATCATGACGCTGCTCTTTTCAGGCCTTGCAAAGCTAGAAACCAAATTTGATCAGTACCTGGCTCCCCAAGCCGATTAGCGAAAAAGTTTTTAAATAGTTTTTCTATCGCAAAAGTTATTAAGTAATTTGAAGTGCGTTTGCGAAATGCGCATAAAGAAAGTGCCACACACGCACACGCATATTGTTGATAAGAAATCGAAATAGTACAGAGCAGCTTTGGTTAGCAACAGGCGGCAGCCGAGTAGAAATAGTTCTGTTCTCAAAGATAGCTACCTAGCTACAGCAGGCACTGAGAGATCAGCAACAGGAACTAGTCGATGAACAGACGTAACTATTACCCGATATTTTAGATTACCTTATATAAGGAATCGAAGATAACTAACTTTTAGTCAAGAGGGCCGACTACAAAACATTCTCAATTCAATTCCTCAAATAGAATTCAATTGAATTCTTATTACAATTGGATAATTGTTCATTTAGGTGCACTAGATACAAATATGTGCTTTCAAACGTATTTAAGACGTATTTACTGATCACATGATATAAGTATTATTCGATATATTAAAAAGCCAATGGAATACCGCTATCGTTCGATATTATAGACATTAAAAGATTATGAATAGGTTTGGCGGCGAACGAACAAGTAACTCCATATTCATCTTACTTAGCATATGTTATATAGGTATGTCGACAATTCTCTATATAGGAATAATAAGCTGTATAAAATAGAAATTATAACTCGCTCGAAATAGAATGTCAGCATACAAAAGAATCGACTAGCAAATCGACATTCATCGACGTTATAAAAAGTCAAGAGTCAAGCGCTGCCTTCGCCTGTTGCACTCAATTAAGATACCCTTTTAATTCACCCACAATCAATGTGTGCTTGATTCAGATATATAATATTTCATTTTGCTTTAATCAAAAAACATACAAATGCATATATTATAGCACCTCACTTTCATTAAGTTGTATATGTCGCTCGACATACGAGTCATTAGACCAGTTTTTGTAATATATATATATCTGTATTTAATATTATTCTAGAATAGAGTGATGATAAGACTCTCTCTGGAGTATTGCGCTTAGGATACCTGGAATGTCTGGAATATTGCTGATTGGGTATTCCAATTACTGTGCATCCAGTGGCTGCGTTTTTGCAAAACATTTAGCAAGTCAAACGATATATACTTACTGAACATATATACTATCTAAAAAACGTGAGCTCAGCTTTTGGGTATGTCATCGACATATACTATAAACATATTCAACTTTCGACAAGCAGCGAGCAAATTCCATTCCGATTGAAATTTTGGAGACAAGTGTTTGCATATTTTGTCCTCAGCACTGTTCTGCATGGAAGTAAGTATTTGAAAGAAAACTGAAGACACGCATTCTATTGCCTTTAACAATTTTATACAAAGCAGAATCTGAATGTGTTAGATATATAAGACTATCACATTTTAAATTCTTTATCTAATCTATAATTAATATAATATAAATTAAATTACATAATGTAATATAATTAATATAAAATAATAAAAATTTCACACAAATCGTATTACCAAAATTTGACAGAACTGGCCCTAAAGTAGTTGAAATCATTTATGAAATAATTTCTGATAAGCTCCTAAAATTCGTTGGTTAACTTTAGTACCCAATGTTCCGTAATATTTTTTGTTGGCCGAACATTTTTATGCCCATAACTTGAAACTCTTAATGTCAAGCTAGGTAAATCAGAATTTAATCTTATAAAATTCCTAAACGAACTTCGGCGAAAGTCAATATTACCACAATCTTTGGTTTTTTACCAGCCTCAAGTACTCGAAGTGCCCGTTGAATTTATGTGCAGGAAGCGCTTTTTATCAGATAGAAAGAAGTGAAATATTTATATTGCCAAGCACTGCCTCGCCAAGATATTGACGGCGTTTTCCACAGCTTTCATTCCAGCTAGTCAGTGGGGCAGTTAGGACTGGCAATTTGAGTTAGTTAAGTATCTAGTAAGGGCAGATATCTAATAAAAACGGATATAAGAGAAATGTTCACTGCTGGAAAGTATGACGACATTTTTGGCAAGAGTATTGCAAAACCGATTCCAAAAGTTTGAGTTGTTAATTTACTTACTTTTTCCCTCTCCTCTACTTCCTCCTCTATTCTATTGTGTCACACAACAACATACCTACCTAGGTATCGCATGATAACCAAATACAGACTCGTGCTGATATTTTGAGCGGGGTGATAAGGCGTCGCGACGAGTCCCTTATCAAGTGAGCAACAGCTTTGAAAGAAGTAAAAAAAACCTAATCAATAAAAAGTTGACCCAATTTTGATGACAATAATTTGCAAAAACAAAAAAAAAAATAATAGAAAGAAACAAAACGAATGGAAATTAAAAAAAAAAAAAAAATAAAATAAAATAAAGAAGTAAGAGCGTTGCAGTGGGGCGCTACCAGCTGCAGAATACTCATTCGCATCTCATCTGTAATTTATTTACAAATAAGTTTTGGTTTTCCCAATTCGCCACGCCCCTACTGGGCGTAGACACTTAATTTTTGGTCAGATCATAGAAGGTAGTGTAGCTATAAAATTTGGATGCTTATGCTCCAACAAAAAATTTAACGGAATTTGAAAAATCACTTCTGAACCGCTTTGTTACGCCTCTAGCAGGCGTATCGCCTCTTGTGTGTCGGATCGGGCAAATTTTAACACTTTATAAATCGGGGATATATGTATGTACACGTATGTATATATGTACACGAGTGGGTGTTTCAAATGTCTCTAGCTACAAATGTCAAAAGCTACAGACAGACGGACGGATGTGCGAACAGATGGACATTCACAAAACCAATATACTCATTTTACTTTCGTGTAAGAATCAAATTGGGACAGCAAAGCTTTCAAAAAAAAAAGCAATAATACAATTTGACTGCAATAATCGAAACTTAACCTAATTAAAATTAATTGCGCTGTTGTTGGTGGTGGTGCTTCAGTTGTTGCTGTGGCTATTATTTCACAGATTCAGCCGAACACTTGGTATGACCTCCGCTGGGCTGATAAGAAGTAAATTCTCCGATTTCAAACGTTGTTATGATTGTTGCTGTCTCTGCTGCTGGAGCAGCAAGTTGTGCAGCGAGATTTGCTGCACCGGGTGTAATGTGCAGCTCTACAATCATCCCTAAATTATGGCCTTAGTAATTAATTCAGTTCAAGCTCTCTAGAAAAGTCTTCGGTTCCATAGGTCATAAATTTGATAAAAAAATACAGAACTTAATTTAAACAAAATTATTGAAACACATTCAGAAATTTTTCTGCCGAATTCAGTATTAGGGTTTTTACACTAAGGTACATCTATGTAAATAGTATGCTCCTTACACACCTTTCTTTGTGTATATTCTACATACTCGATGCGGGAAATCTGTGAAACTAGATTACACTTTTGACATGTTATTTCTAGCATGCTCACATACAGTATATCTAGCAGTTTTCCCTGTTGTCGCAGTGAATAAATCCATAAGTTTTATTCCCCATGCACATTGCATATACATATGTATGTACATATATGTATGAACCTGAACCTGATGGAAAAAATTAAATCAGGGTATATTAGTTTTGTGAAAATGTGCATATGTAAAAGGCAGAAGGAGTTTCATGAAGATAGTCCCACTACAAAAGAAATTATTTAACAACTAAATTCTCATAAAACCATTGTAAATGGGAAATCGGGGTATAATGATTTATATTTTTAGAGGTAGAGACTCCAAATTATTATAAATATACATAGATTCATATGTATATATTTATTTTATAGAATTTCAGTTTTTAATTTAATTTTTAATTTACACCCCATCCACCAATAACGGTCTGAAAGTTTTATGAAGCTAGTTATTCATCTTGCACCACACACACACACACCCCTCCCTCCGGATTTGTTGATATTATAGTTGCTGGCTCAAAGCGTATAGCGGTAAGCCAAACGTACACAGCAACTTCACAGTAATCACAATCTCAATTGCAATTGTCTGTCAATGCAATAGTAGCTGTTATCTGATAGATGTGTGAGATAATCCCCCATTTCGGCTGCGTGAACTGACTGCGATTCCGATAAGCCAATAGCCTATACCTGTGCTGTCAGTTCCCTAGTAGCTTACGTAGGAAATAGCTGAGTTCTTAGATACATATGTATGTACATATGTATGTATGTAGGTATGCCGTTTCACATTGTGAATCGTTTTGCTTGTTCGCGATTATCGTGAATAGTTGAAAGCTGGCGCCAGACTATTTCTATATTTCCGCGAACTTGGGAAATATACGAAACTCTCGCACACTCATATGGTACGTAGACATCTATATACACATACATACATACATACATGCATAGTATATCAAGTTTTGTTGTCAGTTATGGCTCACACGCTCTACATCTACAGACGAGCTGTAAATTATTGCCTATTCATAAATTTGCAAAGCCTCGCTTTAAATGTAACCAACTAAATGAAAAAAGTAAACAAAAAACATAAATTTAAGCAAGTAAGAAAACTCTAGTCGAGAGCGCTCGACTAGATACTACCCTGAACCAAACTAATAGAAAAGCACATTTAGTATGGTTCAAATTTCAATTTCGATGTATTTAAAAATATAAATGAAATAGAAAACTCATTTAACAAAATATATACATATAAAAATTTTGAAACAATTAAAAAAAAGGATTACGACACGCTCTGGGCTTGAACCCGAGACCTCGTAATCAAGCGCCGCGCTTTCTACCTTGACGCCACCCTTCTGTTCTGATTTTCAATGTCAAAACTGAAATAGATTCACTGCTACAGCGCCATCTACCAAATCTAAGTCAAACTAACTGCTGATGTGACTTTAAGAATGTGCAAGAACAACCAAACTAATAAAAACGTACATATAGTATGGTTAAAATTTCAATTTCGATTTTTGAAAAAATATAAGAGAAATTTAATCAAATATATAAAAATTTTGAAGCAATTAAAAGAAAACTACAATACGCCCAGCAGGATTTGAACCGGAGACCTCGCGATCAAGCGCCGCACCCTCTACCATGACGTCACTCCTCTATTATTATTTGCAATGTCAAAACTGAAATAGATTCACTGATGCAACGCCATCTAGCAGAACTAAACGAAACTAACTGCTGATGTGATTCTAAGAATGTGCTAGAAGATGTTTGAATGTATGTGTGCACACGTATTCACAATTAGCTATACTAGCATCTGACCTTCACTAGGGATTCTGGTGAATTTGGAGCCGGTATCCAAAATATAACAAAAACCGAAATTGTATAAAATGCATTGGAATATACTTTTAAAATTTGGAGACTATAGCTCTAAAAATGTAGGAGATATAAATTTATAGCCTAATTGTATAAAATTCATCTTAATATACATTTTAAATTTGGAGACTCTAGCTTGAAAGATGTAGGAGATATAATTTTCTAAGTGATCTTCGATAAGGTTTTTTATCGATAAAAAAGTATCGGAATGAGTTATCGTTTTTTAGTGAAAAACTCGATATGCGCGCTGTATTTACGGACATTTTAAAAAAAGTCGACGAGCGACGAGCTGAGTCGATTTGGCCCTGTCCGTCTGTCTGTCTGTCCGTCCGTCCGTCCGTCTGTCCGTATGTATGAACGCGTCGATCTCAGAAGATATAAGAGCTAGAGACTTCAACTTTTTTTTAAAATGTCCGTATATATCGCGCGCATATCGAGTTTATCACTAAAAAACGATAACTCATTCCGATATTTTTTTATCGATAAAAACCCTTATCGAAAGTCAGCTAAAAAATTATATCTCCTACATCATTATAGCTAGAGTATCCAAATTTTAAATATATATTAACACGTATTTTATACAATTTCGGTTTTTGTTAAAATTTACCCCCCTCCCCTATATCCACCCCCTCACCATCATCTTTGTAGAAGTCGTATATCAAATACTAGAGACTTGAATTTCGGTATACACATACATTTATACATCATGATTACGTTCTAAAAGTTTCATTACGATCGTACTTCTAGAAATTAAATTATTCAACAAATAAGTTCTCATAATATTGCCAACACTGCAGCGCAACCCAAGCGCAATCGCCTGAATATGCGTGTGTGTGTGTGTGCGTGTGTTTGTTTGTATGCGTGTGTGTGTGTGTGTGTGCGTGTGTATGTGCGAATTATTATTGAAATATCAGTTGCTCGAAGGGTTCAGGGGATCTCGTAGTCGAGCAGTCTCGACTAGAGCTTTCTTACTTCTTGTTATTTATTTTATTATCTCATTTTATATTTGCGTGTAAAGTCAAAAATTGTAATTCGTTCATTGGGTGTAAAGTGTTTCTTGACAGACTGTATGTACATATGTACATACATATGTATATACATACATGCATACATACATATGTATATACATACATGCATACATACATATGTACATATATTGTTTTGAAAACATTATACCCAATAGTCAATTGAAAACTCTGCGAATCATGATACACTGTGCCAAATTAATGCTGTAAATGAAAAGTTTTGATTTGTCATATTAAATTAAATCTAATATCGCAGAGATCTATTGTATCGTATGGGTCAAATATCTATATACATACATACATATGTACATATGTATGTACATATGTCTGCATATACATACATATGTATGTATGTAAGAAGTCTTTTGAGTCGGGCGTGAGAGCTCAACTTTTTTATTGGCGTAGTCTTTGGTGTTTATATTATCTTTCTGTTTTCCTCCTCATTTTCATTTTCTTTTTCTCTTTATTTATTGTTTGTTTATTTTTTGCTTTTTTTGCACTCTTCGCATTTACCTGTTTTATAATATTTCGCTATATTTACTTAGTAGCAAATGTTTGCCCAAAACCTTGAAATTGAAATATGAACTTGACTTTGGCGTCTGTTTCAATTTCAGCTCGGTTATTGTTGTTGTCTGGTTGTGTAGAATGAAAGATACAATAACAATAACAATAACAAACAAGTAAGAAAGCTCTAGTCGAGACTGCTCGACTACGAGATCCCCTGAACCCTACAAGCAACTGATATTTCAATAATAATTAGCACACACACACGAATACAAACAAACACATGCACACACACACGCATACAAACAAATACACGCACACGCATACACACACAAATAAACACACGCATACCCACACACACACGCATATACAGGCGTTTGCGCTTGGGTTGCGCTGCAGTGTTGGCAATATTATGAGAACTTATTTGTTGAATAATTTAATTTCTAGAAGTACGATCGTAATGAAACTTTCAGAACGTAATCATGATGTTTAAATGTATGTGTATACCGAAGCACAAGTCTCTAGTATATGATATACGACTTTTACAAAGATGAGGGTGAGGGGGTGGATTTAGGTGTGGGGGGTAAATTTTAACAAAAACCGAAATTGTATAAAATACATCTTTATATACATCTTAAATTTGGAGACTCTAGCTTGAAAGATGTAGGAGATATAATTTTTTAAGTGATCTTCGATAAGGTTTTTATCGATAAAAAAGTATTGGAATGAGTTATCGTTTTTAGTGATAAGCTCGATATGCGCGCTATATTTACGGATATTTAAAAAAAAAAAGTTGAAGTCTCTAGCTCTTATATCTTCTGAAATCGACGCGTTCAAACATACGGACGGACGGACGGACGGACGGACGGACGGACTGACGGACGGACAGACAAACGGACAGGGCTAAATCGACTCAGCTCGTCGCCCTGATCAAGAATATATGTATATACTTTGTGGGGTCTGCCACGCCTCCTTCTGCCTGTTACATACATTTCAACAAAACCATTATACCCTGATTTCCCATTTTCAATGGGTTCAGGGTATAACAACAACTAACAACAGCAGCAGCGAGAACGAGCTGTCTTTTATAAGCCAAAGGCTGCTGTTGGCAAATTGCAAATATACTTTTCTATTTCAAGTAGCAGCAAATGGAAATTAGATTCGATAAGTCGAATCGATGATGCTCTCTCTCTCTCTCTTTCTGTCTTTGTTGGTTCTAACAAGGCAAGTGGATGGATATCAAATATTATTTGTTATCGAAATCGCTGGCGATAAATATCGATTTCATATTTGAAATAATCTGCGATCCCGTAAACTAACCGAGTTTTGTATAGTTCATGTGCATATACATACATACACATTATCATCACATGGATCTCACTGTGATTCAAATACTTTGCTAATATTATGCAGGAATACATCGAAAGGGTTAGACACAGTTTTGATAAATGCGATGATCAATCGCAATTAAAGTTGAGTACTTGCAGTCTAGGCTAAATCAATAGAGACAAGGATAAAGCCACACCACTTCTATATTTCCTCTACTGCTGACTGATAAGGGTTATCATGAGTGTTCATGCTCAACAAATCCACCCAGTGTGCCAGATATTTGCATAGAAATAGGGTGCTTTATAAGCACGTATGGCAACTGCAGCTGCGGGTGTGCTGGTTTCCCATTAGCATAATAATTAACAAGATCGAGAATGTAGCTCAATGCTGCTGTCTCCGACTGCGCAATGCTCTCCAACAGCTACTCTAATACTCTACATGCTCGATGTACTCTATGCGCTCCATATACTCTATATATTCTAGCTAATTGAGTATCCCCGACAGCATTTTGCAAACGAGTATACGATATGCAAAGTCGAATTGTTGCATTTCACAAAGGCAGTGAGTAGCAATGAGTAACTGTACTGGCGTTTTTATCACAACTCTGCCAATTAGTGCAAGTACATACGGAAAGGTATTCCATGCGAGGGCTGGGCAGCGGGCATATTTCCATATGTACATACATATACAGACGTTCCGATCGCATCGAGTCACCCAGCGAGCGGTTCGCGATTACCGATTGGATTTGAGTGGTGAGTGGTATGTGGAGAGTGGAGAATTGCCGCTAGTGAATCGTGAGTACTCCACAAAGTCGCACAATGAATGCCACGTGCAGTGCTAATTAAAGATCCACAAGCCCCATTGATGAGAACTGCAAACCAGAGAGGCGGGCGTGTGCAGTTGGTTGGCAGCAGCAGCAGCAGCAGCAGTGGGGATAGCGAGAGTTCTTTGCGCTTTCACTTATCAGCAGACAGGGAGCATGCGTCGACAGCGAAATAGTCTGTTTCGGGTCGTGTCCTCTCTTCCGTATGTATGGCCATTTCAAATATTATTGAAGTAGGGTATAACAGTTTTCCTCGATCACAGGTCAAAATTTGGTATTGGGGGCTTTCAAATAATACATGAGATATTATAAAGTTATGAAATAAGTAATATACCAGAGCATGAGCTAGAGAGAAGGATTGAATAACTCTCTGCTGTCTGTTCGTTTCGGTATCCTCGCTGGAGCTTGGAATTTGTCAGTGATTAAAATTTCACCAGCCTGTGCCACGCCGAATGAAAACCCTGGATTACGCGTTGTCAACCCTATTTACTTGCCTAAAGGCTAGGCAAGTAGTTTCCGCACTGATAAAGCATGCCAAAATCAGCCAGAAACTTATATTTACTCCTCGAATCCCAAATGAACAAAGAACAAACCGATGACTCTACTGAATGTCAAACGAATTCGAAATACCCTGGCAGTTTAAAGTTTCATAATAACTATCATTTACAATATATTCGTAGAAGAAGACATGTTTTGTATTGTTTTTACTTAAAGAACACCAAGAATCTACCTAATACACCAGAGGAGAAAGTATGGGAGTGCTGGGTAGAGCTTCTACAGGGTCCCGCATGTGCTGACATTTTCACAAAGCAGCAGGAGGAAGCGAGACGCTGAGCGGGGCAGAAACTATCCACGGCAACTGCAACGCAAACAAAATTAGAGCTAATTTAAATTAACTCGAGAATACATCTATATCAACATATATCAAACTGCCAAAGGGAGAGGCAGACTATCCATAAGGCATATGATTGTAAACAAAACAAAAAGGCGAATAAATAATTGCGAAAGAAATACATTAAACAACAAGCTCGATAAGTAAACAATAAAGGAATATGTACTAGACGATGAACATATGTATCAAATAACGGCGCAGCGATATCCAAACCGGATAAGACTCAGAATAAGAGACTAAGATTCAGAATTGAATGGAGACATAAGCTGAAACGCAATTCAAGTTCAATTGTTATTGGCTGTCAGAAACAATTCCAACGAAAGCACTCCATCTGTAAATAAAGTTGTTTAGAGATCGATCGGGGAACAAGTAACAACAAACTGTAGCTGGCCGAGGGCCGTTTGCAGCCGACCTAACTAGGTCGCACCCCTGTCTTTGTTTAACTATTTGATGCACTTTCCAATGGAAATGGGTCTTATTACCTATATGGGATTTCATTCCCTTCTGGATAGAGATAGAAGGAATTCTACAAAAACTGTGTCTAGAGTGTATTATGTCTCCGAAACAGCATATTATATTTCGTTGGGCATAAACACATATCGAAGCTACCCAAAAAGTTAAAGTAAAAAGCTTTAGAGACTAGCACTCAGATATGATTGCTTTACATGACACATATAGTACTTATAATATGGGTGAAATTCCATTTCATCTATCAAATACTTTTATACATTACAATTTGTACATAGGGGAAACTACAACATTTGCGTCTTCTAAGTCCTTCAAAATCTACGCATACTTCACTTCACAGAAAACAGGCTGAAGCAGAGGGTATCTCTCTAGTCGGTCACTCTTACTTGTACAGTTTCAGTTCAGTTTACATATCCCCATTTCTACTCCAATCGTCCACAGACTATGGGCGATTTTCCGTCATGGGTGACATAAAGTCAAAAATGTAAAGTGAAATATTAAGAATATTTATGTATTTTTCAATTGTCAACACTCCAATTAGATGGTAAACATTTTTTGTTAATTTTGGGGGTCAATTCTTTCTTTTTGGCAACGCCTTCAAGTCTGCTGATGTGTTGAATCTCTCAAATATGAAAATTGGCGCAAAAATTTCTCTGCTGCTGTAAGTGCTACAATTACAATATTATTGTTTTCATTTAAAATAAAATAATCAAAATGGAAAATAAAGCTCAAAAATTTTTGATATGTATGTAGCTAACATTAGTGTTACGGCTGATTGAATTTTTATCAAAAAATCTAACAATTTTAATTGTGTTCCGTGGAGTATTACTTAAAAAGTGCATATCAAAACATGCAACTAATAATGGCAAGTTACTAATCAATATTTCTAGCTTATGGTACCTAAACCCCATTTTGCTCATTTTTGCTCCATTTCAAAAAAAAAAAAAAAAAAAAAAAAAAAAAAAAAAAAAAACAAGAAGGCTCTAGTCGAGACTGCTCGACTACGAGATCCCCTGAACCCTACAAGCAACTGATATTTCAATAATAATTAGCATGCAAACAGACACACACACACGCAGACAAACAAATACACGCACACACACACACATATATACAAACAAACACACACACACACGCATATTCAGGCGATTGCGCTTGGGTTGCGCTGCAGTGCTCGCGATATTATGAGAACTTATTTGTTGAATAATTTAATTTCTAGACGTACGATCGTAATGAAACTTTCAGAACGTAATCATGATGTATAAATGTATGTGTATACCGAAGCTCAGTATTTGATATACGACTTTTACAAACATGAGGGTGAGAGGGTGGATTTAGGGGTGGGGGGTAAATTTTAACAAAAACCGAAATTGTATAAAATGCATCTTAATATACATTTAAAATTTGGACACTCTAGCTTTAAAGATGTAGGAGATTTAATTCTTTAACTGATTTTTGATACGGTTTTTTATCGATAAAAAATATCGGTTTGAGTTATCGTTTTTTAGTGATAAACTTGATATACACGCGCTATATACGGACATTTTTAAAAATATTTGAAGTCTCTAGCTCTTATATCTTCTGAGATCGACGCGTTCATACATACTGACAGACAGACGGACAGGGCCAAATCGACTCAGTTTGTCGTTCTGATCAAGAATATATATACTTTATGGGGTCTGCCACGCCTCCTTCTGCCTGTTACATACTTTTAACAAAACCATTATACCCTGATTTCCCATTTTCAATGGGTTCAGGGTATAAAAAATGTACTTAAAATTTCCTTTGCTTTTACCAACTAGACACTTCTTGATATTTGGAACCACAGCCGAATAACCTTTACTATATATTAATAACATCCCAAAGTGTCAAAGTTTTTGCAAAGACTTTTTTCCTCTATACATATATGAAAACATTTCAAGAAAAATATTAGTAATATAATAAGAACAAAATAGGCTTCTAGCTTTGTCTTTTTTAGACTTTATGCCGATAAAATCTCAAAATCGCCCATAGTGCACTGGGAAATGGGGACTGCGACCTTTTTGTAATGCCCAAATAGATCATATTTAACACGAAACGCACATCATACTCAACGTAAGCAACTGCTGCGGTTTTACTTTGATGCGTCCGTCCGTCTGGCTCTCCATCTTTTGTCCAAAAATGTTGTCGTAAATAGTCTCCACATCATTTCCTTTACAAAGTTTCAACTCTTACACGATTCAGTGAAAACTTGTCGCCCAATGACAAAGTTATGTTGCAAAAAGTTGCAAAAATCCCAAGCCGCAACTCGAACTCCCTTATCAACGGTTTGGATCATTTTGTACGTACGAATATCGGTAATGTAATATGTATATATATGTATATAAATAAGCTAATCAGCTATGAATATTATACATACATGTGTATGTATATGTAAAATCTAAGTTTGTAAGTCTCTATATATAGTATACATATGTATATGAATATTTATATATAGCACTCTAATTATACGCCTGACAACTGTGTAGATACCCCAAGAATATTTATAGAGGGAGTATATGTATTATAGAGATAAGAAGATGGAACAAGGTTTTACAAAAGTTACAATGTACATATATGCATATGTATGTACAGAGGTATATAAAGGTATGTATATAAACACATTGTACATACATATGTATGTATGTATTTTTATATGTGCTCATCGTTTGTAAGTCGAGTAATAATATAGTCGCTCAACGCGGGATTCATTGAGTTTTTCCTTAGTTCCGGCATTTGATCTACATATGTATATGTATATATGATACAATATATGTATATAAAAGTCCATATAGTATATTTGTATGTACATATATCTGTACATATTAATATGCATATGTAGATATACACTACATATATTCTACAGAGATTACATCTTGGTACACTAATTGTAAGTGATATGAGCTATACCCTACAACTTATACATTGCCATAATGGAAGTAACTGTCAGCGTCTGAATATTCGAATGCGTTTTCAATTTCAAGATCGTGAACTTCACAAAACAAAAACAGAATGAAAGAAATGTCGCACATGAATTAAGATACAACTGGGAGAGGCGGGGCGAGATAAAAAGGGATGTTAACATGTTTCTGGGGCGGGGCGAGGCGGGGCAGTGTAAATGCTGTCTGCCAGCCGACTTCAAAAATTATCGTAATAAATAATCATAAAAAATGCATAAACGTCAAATTATAAATTTTAGGCAATTCGCCCTATATCACTTTTATGAGTCGAAACATTTTAAGTCATCAGATCTGTATGTATGTATGCATGTATGTACATGTATCTGTGTGTGTCTTCTTTGTGACTATAAGTTAACTATCTATAAAACAAGTAAGAAGACTCTAGTCGAGACTGCTCGACTAGGAGATACCCTGAACCCTCATAGCTGATATTCTAATCGTTCTGCATTTCTTTTATGCACGCACACATAATAAAACATTCATCCACCCTCACGCGCCCGCGCTCTGCTAACTGTGCAGTAAGCAGCGACTGCGCTTGGGCTGCGCTACAGTGTGGGCAATAGTATGAGAATTTGTTTGTTGAATAATTTAATTTCTAATGAAATCTAAATGAAACTTTCAGAATAATGTTCAAATGTATGTACATTTCAAAGCACAAGTCTCTAGTATATGAAATGCGTTTTGTACAAATTGTGGGCGAAGGGGGCGTGGTATCCAAAATCTGTAAATTACAAAATGTTTGTATTCAATCAAGAATATATATACTTTATGGGGTCTGTCACGCCGCTTTCTGACCGTTACATACTTTTTCGAAAAAACCATTATACCCTGATTTCCCATTTTCAATGGGTTCAGGGTATAAAAATACAAGGAAAGCCTAATAAAACAAACAGTTTACACTGAGTGTGACAGAAAACATAATTAAACTTAAAGAAATGCATAAGTGTAACGACTGGAAATATACCCTGTAAAAGCAATATACAATGTAAATAGTGTAAGTAGTACATACATACATACAGTGACGAACTAAATTGTTGGCACAGCAAGGTTTTTTAACTTTATAGCAATTTTTTAAGTATTTTGAAACGTTTTTTAATGAAACAAAAAATTTACTAAGTAGAATAAAGTATTTATTAAGTTATACAAAAAAAAAAAATATTGCAAAAAACTTCATCGTACATTTTTTTAAAATTAAATAACAAAAAAAAACCTAAATTTTGCTGAACACCCACACCTGCAGCAGACATACAACCCCAAACCATCACCCCACCACCACCATGCTTAACTGTTCGAGTAACATTGTTTTCATCGAATGCTGTATTTGGCTTTTTCCAAACCCTTTGGCGCCCGTCTGACCGAAATATGTTGAACTTGCTCTCATCAGAGAACAACACCTGCCCCCAGTAGTCAGGTGGCTTGCTAAAATATTCTTTAGCGTAGTCCAAACGCCTTTTTTTATTGGCATCTGAGATACACGGTTTTCGCCGAGCCACACGCGCTCTGTATTCTGCCTTGTGCAGTACTCTGCGTATCGTAATCGGGTGCACATCCTTCCCGATTTCTTTCTTAACCTCAGCAGCAATCTGTGTTGATGTTATTTTCGGATCCATTTGTACCTTTCTAACAATTTTCCTGCATTCATAGCTGTCCAATGACCTTGGGCGACCTGTATGTTTTGAACTTTGCAGGTTTCCAGTTCCTTTGAAGCGCTGAACGATGCTTCGAATGGTGAATCGGCTTCTTTCCATTATCCCTCCTATTTCTGCATACGATTTTCCTTGATCGTGCAAATGCAGGATAATTTTCCTCTCAGCTACGGAGGTTTCCTTAAGCTTAGGTGCCATTATTCAAAAAATTACTAAAATATGCTCAATTGCTACAAAATGTTTTATGTTGGAATCCAGATTTGTGAAATTTTATATAACTGATGGCGGAATTGCCAAAAACAATGTTGTCAAATCGGTCAAATTGTTAAAAAAAAAAAAAACAAAAAAATACTAAGTGTGCCAGTTTTGCTGAACAAAAATTTAGGTTTTTTTTTTGTTATTTAATTTTAAAAAAATGTACGATGAAGTTTTTTGCAATATTTTTTTGTATAACTTAATAAATACTTTATTCTACTTAGTTAATTTTTTGTTTCATTAAAAAAACGTTTCAAAATACTTAAAAAATTGCTATAAAGTTAAAAAACCTTGCTGTGCCAATAATTTAGTTCGTCACTGTATATATATACATACATGTATGTTAAATAAAAAATTGTAAGAATTCTTTTTAAATCAATAGTTAATATATGTATGTATGTACATATATGTACATACATACACATGTGCATTATACATAGCTACATACACACATACATATGTATGGAGAAAGATATCATATTATCTGTAAGTTTACGTTTCTACTGAAATATATATATATATATATATATATATATATATATATATATATATATGCCGGCATATATACATATATCAGATGGTATCCACTTGCTGCATACCTTCATTTCAAAAGCAACATACATTACACATGTATGTATGTATATGTACATATGTATGTACATACAAACTGATAGAAGAGAGAGAGGGGGCGAGCAGATCTCAAATGGCATCTGTCGCCCATCGCTAACACACCCTACTCTTACGCCTCTCGCCTAGCCACGCCCCATCTTGATGTAGGTCGCCTGCACAGCTATCGGCTTAGTCTTCTTTTTTGGCAATCCAAAAACAACACAGACACAAACATGTAGATATGTATGTATGTATGTATGTACAAATTGGGCATCAGTTAACGGTGACTTTTGCTTTCGGCGCAGCCAAAGAAAAACACACGCATACATACATACATATGTATGTATGTATGTATCACCATGCTCACATATATATGTATGTATGTACATGCCTCCATGCATACATAGAAATGCATAAATGCATCCATACTGACAGCGAGGAAGATGGGAACTTAACCTTCGCCCACACGCGAGCGTCGTAGGCAGATACATACATACATATGTACATATTTACATACATACATATATAACGCTGTGACTGTGTCTGTGCGCGTGCTGTGCTGTTAACCGCTAAAGCTTTTACTTTACTACTACGCTTGTAAGTACTACTAGGCGCCGGCAGTGCTGCCAACCCCTTGCCGGCATTTCCCTTACCATGCGAACAAATTCTCGTGGTATAGACATACATACATACAAATGTATGTGTATGTATACATGTATGTGTATGAAATTGTGAAATAATTCTCGCTCTCGTGGCGTTTTACTCACGCTTTATGTCTCTCTCTCTCTCTCTGTGTGTCTTTCATTCCGTTTCATTCAGTCGTTTGCCGGCTATACTAAAGCTTTTCGGTTTTCGATTTGATCCGCTCTCTTGAGTGGTTTATTTTGAGTGTATGTTGAATGGTTATTGTTGCTGCAATATTGTTGCCAGAGTTCGCTGGGAAACATGACAGGAGCAAAATCTTGATTGTCGTAAATATGTATGTGATATACATACATACATATGTATGTACATACATATGTATTTGTTAATATTTTAATGAATTATTGCATCTGTATGATATATTCGAGTCTGATGACTAATGAAGTGAGCATTGTAATAGATTTAAATTACATGCGAAATACATATAAAAATTCCATTAGTCATGTCAATTACACATCCATCCAAAATGCTTTCCTACATACACTTACGTATATATGTACATTCATATATGTACATACATACATATGTATGTATGCATATAGTCGACTCTCGTTATTTTGTAATTCGAGAGACTCTTAAAGTATTACGAATTATCGAGTGCTTGAAATACATATTTAATGCTTCGAAATTTATATTCTTCGAAATATCAAGGGATTTTATTTACATATGTAAGTGCTGATAGTTAACATACATATTCGTAATTTAATATACATATACATACATATTTTCAAATTAATTAATCTCTGAAAAGAACTCATTTATACGGGTTTGCTTGCAATAAGCTTGTCGCTCAGATTTTTCAATCATTTTTTAAGGACAAAAAGTGCCTGATATGATGTTTTATCAGTTTCGTTTTGTAGATGAAGGCTTTGTAAGTTATGTATGTATGTAAATATGTATGTATGTATGTGCCTACGTTTTATGCGTAACTCGCAACCGCGCGCAGCCAAGGTAGTTTCAGGTAGTCCGCGAATTCAAATTCACATTCAAAGCTCTTACTAATGGACCAAGAAACTTCGCAAATCTGAATTGTCGACTGTTTGACTATATGAGTACGAAGTATCGCGTCGTATCAATGATTATACTCATTCGTTTTGTGCAATGTCCGTCTTGTCCGTCCGTTTGACGTATGAACGCAATTGATTTCGGCGCCGTTGAAGCTAGAGCTGCAATTCGGAACATACATATGTATGTACATACATACATATACTTGTGTACATCTCCGATTTATGAAGTGCTAAAATTTTGAAGATCCGTCCACTGGGGGCGTGGCAAATCGGAAAATGAATTTTCATATTAAAGATGAAATATCTCAGGTTTGAAATAACGCGAATTGACTGTATATATACATACATATGTACATACATATGTTGTATGTATGTATATGTATGTATGTATATAGCGGGAAAATTGCTATATACATTTAAGGTACTCTTCAAGCTGTTCAACATGCTAAACTTACTAAGAACTAATCTAGATTCTAGATATGTACATATGTATATGTGTACATATGTATATGTACATACACATATAAACAATTGATTTGCTTATCAGGCTACACCTTGGAAAAAGTACCTTAGGTTCATTCGCATTGTCTTTGTCGCGTTTTGATCATTTGCTTCTGCCTTTGGCTTGCTGTTGTTGTTTTTGTATGTCACTTGATTGCCATTGTGCTTTGGCAATGTAACTGCTCGCCGTTTGTCGCTGTCTCGTTCGCACTCGCTGTCGCCATTGCTGTTTGTTTTCTGAATGGCGCGCACACAAGCCCACGCGCAACTACACACACACATGACACGTGCATTGAAATATTGTCGGCAATTACTGTTACGGCTGCTATTGTCGTTGTTTCTGTTAATGTTGTTATTGTTGTTGTTGTTGTTATAAGATTGTTCGATTGAATTCGCTTGCAAATGCAGCACGAGGTCGCCGCACAGAACTAAAGACTTTGGACACAAACCTCCGTCAGCGGTGATGCGTGTAAAAGCGCAAGCACAAGACTCGGTCATATGCATTTGTCTCGCTCCTACATATGCATAGAGCTCTAGCTTAACGCACACTATCATAGCTGATCAGATGCGAGCGTGTGCCTCCGTGTGAGCGTGTGCGTCTGTTACGTCACTTCCCGCATATGTAGGTATGTATGTATATATGCATGTATGTACATGCAGTTCGCGCTTAGCTGCATTAAACATTAAAGCTGCTCTTTATGAATGAAAATCGTGCCAATCTGTGTACGTGTGAATGAGTTTGTGTGTGTGTCTGTGCATTGACTTTTACGCTCTCTGATTCTGCATTTGCAGCACTTTGCATGCGCCAATTATTTTATTACGTCAAATCGAATCAATCGAATCACATTTTTGTCAGCCTTTTGTTTGGCTGCAATAATTCGAATCGAGACATTTCTCGCATATTTTACATTTTCCACATAGTGTGTGTGTATGCTTTGCAATTAACTTGTAAATTGTCGTGTCATTTTAATTATATTATCACAATGGGAACCCATTATTGCCTGACATTGGTCGGCCAACAGAAAACACCAAAAAACAATTAACTGCTGGGCAATCTTGTGAGGGTCGACAGACTGAAATAGTTGGGAATGGAACACAGCTAAAAATATCGATAACAATTATAAAACTAGCTGGCCCGGCAAACGTTGCATTGCCCTATCCATTATTTCTAGGAATAAGAACTTCCTCATCTTTAAATTTTCCATCTTTTTTTTTAGCCGCCAAAATTGCTCGCTCACTTAACCATTTAGTATTTTTGTGGAAAGCAATGATATTCGGAAATACTTTCTTGATAAGCTCATCTTTTAATGAGACGAAATTGCAAAAATTTGGAGGAAATTAAATCAAGCCACTCGATTCGTCAACAGGAATACGGCCATTACCGATATTTAGCAATTGCTTCAAGAAATCATCAGCAGATAGATCGTTCAACAATGCAACTCTCATATTTACACACAGCTGAAGTTTGGTTACATATCGCCACAGATTTGATGTTTTGAGGCAAGCGTTTATTTCGTCGGCAGCAGTAGATCTGGGAATAACTGGTAGTTATAGCCAGATAATAAAATCCTTGAACCATTTCTTATTGCCGTTTCACGGGCTGCCTCTCTTTGAGAAGCACGAACTAAAGCCCTTCTTTGCTGAGTACTAACGCGGCGCCTTTCTCGGGCGATTTCTCGTTCTTCGTCAGATAATTGACTCGCCATATTCCGTTGCCTAATTGCATCATGGGTCCGCCGGGAAAGATTAGATCTTCTAGGACGCGGCATTTTTATTAATAGTAATACTGAATATGCCCTCGCACAAAACCACATAAAACAATCGAGAAATATAAATATAAATAATTTACACAAATTTATGTTTGAGACAAACAAATACCTGAACTTCCGAGATATTTAGCTTCTGTTTGCACGCATGTTTTTATCAAATGTCCTTTTTTTTATGAATAGTCAGGTTCGCCTGAGGCTGTGCCGTAGACTGACTGACTACATTTATTTATTTAGTTCTATAGTATTGTATAATATGAGAGCAGGACCGAAAACTGTTACTGTTATCAAGCCTACTGAGTATCAATGGAAATTTGAATCTTTAGGGAAAAACCGCGTTTTCCAAGTATTTGTGAAATTTTTTCAGTATTTTTAAGATCTACTATCCTACTTGTAGCGGAGACAAATCCAACAAATCTAAAACCACGAAAATTGGTCCAGCAGATCTCGAGTTATAAGTGTCGGAACACTTTTAACAACTGTCTTTTATATATATAGATAATCAGCGAAGGGGCAACTAAATCAGCAGTTTTACCAATAAATCAATCACTTAAGCAAACTTATGAAGCCTTACCAAATATATGCATACACATACATTCATATGTATAGATATGATTTTAGGTGGCTGAAGTGAAGTTAGTAAAAAAGTGAAATGCACTAAAGCCAGTAGTTATTTAAAAATTGAAATTAATATTAAAAAAAAAAAAATAAATTCATAAAAAAATTATATTAATAATTCAATAGGTAAGCTAACATAGATCAAAAATATTTTTTTTGTGCCCTGAACCCATTGAAAATGGGAAATCAGGGTATAATGTTTTTGTGTAAAAGTATGTAACAGGCAGAAGGAATCATCGCAGACCCTATAAAGTATATATATTCTTGATGAGCACGACGAACTGAGTCGATATAGCCCTGTCCGTCTGTCTGTCTGTCCGTCCGTCCGTCCGTCCGTATGAACGCCGAGATCTCAGAAGATATAGGAGCTAGAGAGCTGAAATTTTGTGTGCACACTCGTGTATACCATACGCAGTACGAGTATTTTTTCGATAACTCATCCGATAACTTTTTTATCGAGAATAATCGAAAAATTGATTTTGTTTTTTGAGCCTCATCAGAGTACTATTAGACGTGGAGACTTCAGATTTACTGTGTATATACATATACTGAATACAAACATTTTGTAATCAACAGATTTTGGATACCACGCCCCCTTCGCCACCAATTTGTAAAAAACTTATTTCAAGTACTAGAGACTTGTGTTTGGAATTTCATTAAGATCGTATGTTTACAAAAGAAATTATTCACCAAGTAAATTCTCATACTATTGCCCATACTACAGCGCAGCCCAAGCGCAGTCGCTGCTTACTGCGCAATTAGCAGAGCGCGGGCGAGTGAGGGTGGATGCATGTGTATGTATGTGTGCGTGCATAAAAGAAGTGCAGAATGATAAGCATATCAGCTTGGAGGGTTCAGGGTATCTCCTAGTCGAGTAGTCTCGACTAGAGTCTTCTTACTTGTTTAAGTATAGAAATATAGAAACCGATAAATGCCGATTGGACGTAAGTAAATTTCCATATATGTATCTCCAATATAAATTTAAATCCAAGTTGTGCTAAAATATAACAATAAATAAACTTATTTAAAGACAAATTAAAACAAGAAAGAAAGCTCTAGTCGAGACTGCTCGACTACGAGATCCCCTGAACCCTACAAGCAACTGATATTTTAATAATAATTAGAAAACACACACGCACACACACACACACTCGCATATACATCGGAATGAGTTATCGTTTTTTAGTGATAAACTCGATATGCGCGTGATATGTACGGACATTTTAAAAAAAAGTTTTAGTCTCTAGCTCTTATATCTTCTGAGATCGACGCGTTCATACATACGGACAGACAGACGGATAGGGCTAAATCGACTCAGCTTGTCGCCCTGATCAAGAATATATATACTTTGTGGGGTCTGCCACGCCTCCTTCTGCCTGTTACATACTTTTAACAAAACCATTATACCCTGATTTCCCATTTTCAATGGGTTCAGGGTATAAAAAAAAAGAAAGTAACAAACACATTTATATTGCTTTCAGTTTTAGTCAAACATTATGTATTTTCAAAATCTATACGTATTATTAAATCTATACGTATTATTATACGTATTATTTAAGGAAACATGACGAAAATACGTTTCGAAGAGACAGTAAATGTACAACCGCCAGTTCGAGCATTCGAATTTATTGAAATCGAGATCGAACTCGAAACGCGGGACGGCCTGCCGATCGGCACATGCAATGCGACTGCACAAATGCATTTAGCGACAGGGAGAAGGCAGCAGAGAGGGTGCTAGGGGAGCGGTTGAGACTGTTGAAACTGTGCCACTGGGTTAGAATCGACTTTAACGTGGCTCGCATTGTTCACGTTTTGCCGGGCGGGTTTGTCGGCCAATGGCCCAAAGTAACAAAGCTACTGCTCCAACCACCACCTCAGCCTCTTGCCCAAAACACGACAAGTTTTCCCAATCAACAATTGGCAGCAACTTGCAACTAGCAACTAGCAACTAGTGGCCAGCAGCTAGCAACTTGCAACTGCGACTCGGTTGCGCTATTTCCCTTTGGGCCAAAATGGCCAATTAACTTATCTGATGTAGGCGAGAGGCGAGCGGCAATAATGCAACGTCTACGATCCCCGACTAGGCCACATGCGCACACACAGACTTACATACAATATATATGTATGTCTATGTGTATATGTGGCACGTATCCGCATTGCTGCCAAGCTGCGTCGCTGTGTCTACCACTCGGCCTCCGAACGAGCTGCGACTTTGTAATCTGTCAGCTTGGCAACGGATCAGATCGGATTGGCTTGCTTTGGCTTTTTCTTTGCTTTTGCATTTTCTTTTGCTTCTGTCTGTGTTGCGGCATTAATTCAATTGATGAACAACAACAATAGCAATAGCGCCAACCACGCAAAAAGGCGCCGCAGTTGTTCAACAGGTTTTCACTAAACTGCGCCTATGCCTTAAGAATTTTCCCAGTTTGTTTGCTGTTTCGTTGCTATTGTGTCCACTGCTCTCACAGTGTTTGCTTACTTTTGACCAACTACCTACAAATTTGCCACCGACCAAAATGGAACCACCTACACTGTTTAATAATTATGAGTCATTAGTCATTAGGGACTAGTCATTAGTCATAATGTGAAAATCGAAAGAGGCTTGATAGACCCATAAGTCTATTCGTAATCAGGATATGAGCTGACTCGACTGTCCGACTGTCTGCCCGCGTCGAGCTAAGAAACTATAGGGGCTAGGGATTTCATTTTTTTTTATTTATTTATTATTTGTTTTTAAGTTTAGCTCGCTAATGAAATGCAAATCAAGGCTTGTGAGAAAAGTTCTATATGTGGCTCTCTTTTAGTTCTAAATAAAATTCGTCCGCATTCCGAGTTGCATATATTACTGTCCCCATTGATATACTTTATAGCCCAAACGCAGCCTGGAATGGCTGCTGGCGCTCGAGTGCCCAGCTCGTATATCAAAGAGGCAAAGTTTTTCCATAAAATGAGTAAGAATGACTAAGAAAAGAAAACTCTTAAGCCTTTAATAGCATCAGCTGTGCGTCGACACTTTGTCTTGTTGCTTGTCAATCAAAATTGCATTTTACTTTTTAATTTTCCACTTCACATTTTCCACAGTTTTTTTCGTAGCAGCAGCAGCGACATGAGGAAACCCGGAAAAGCTTGTCCTGTTGTTGGGGGGAGGGGGGAAACTTCAAAAGCCGAAAGCCGAATGTGGCAGTCAGCAGCCTAGTTGTTGTTTTTGTTGGCTGTTGTTGTTGCAGTTGTTTGCTGTTGTTGTCACAGCAAGGCATTAATTATGTCATCAACAAGCCGCCGACGTAGTCGACATATCCTGTTGACAGTCACACACACACACACATACATATATGCACTGGGAGTGAGAAAAGTTTTTCGCATGTGGCAACGGAAGTCACGTCGTCGTCGCTTTCATCGTTTTTCTTTTCAGTTTTCCAGTGAAAATTCATCACGCCAACCACTTATTAAATAATAAAAGTCAATATTAAAGCAGGCGTTCTGGCACAATAAACTGACAACGGACCACAACTATGTAAACAACCACGCATAACCAAGCCAGACTACGCCCTATTCTAGACACGCCTTCGAGAATTGAAGTAGGTTACGGAATAAGTTTTGAGAAGACTTACTATGCCCATTCTATTGCCAATATCTGACGAAAGAAAAGAAGAGACAAGTTGCTCGCTGTTAGTTCATGGCGTGAGCCAGTTCCATGCTGTGCATGAACTTTCGATATACACCATAAGAGCTATCTTCTTTATTAAACACTTAATTTACATTTACCTGTTGAAAAAAAACAATTCTATATTTTTTACAGCAATTCAAATGTTAAATACTTGATCAACTAAATTTGTATTGGCTTACAACTTTAGAGCGCCTGCATTTTGTAACAAAATTTAGCCCCGACAAATATTTGTTGTATAAAAATAAAATAGAATCCAGCGAAAAAGTATCATAAATACATTCACATATGAGCAGATACAAAATATACTCACATACACACACACACAGAGAGATACACAGAGAGATACAGTTATAGATATAGCCATAGATATTTGTATATGTAGATATATGTAGATACTTATGCACGTTCCGTCGCTGGCAAATAGAACATTTTCATTTTCATTCCAGCTTAAAAATAACCTCGGCGCACAGACGCCCGTTTGGCTTTTTCGGAATTTTCCGGCATTCGTCGGGTCAAATAGCTTTTTGGGGAAAATGGAAAATTGTCCCATAAAACTCATTTAATTTATGTATGTACGTCCTATGGCAACATGAATTGTTGCACTCCAACACAAGCATAGCCCAACTATGGAATACCCTTAGCATATGTGCGATCCACTACGATAGATAATTATAGGAGTAGTTAGCAGTAGGAAATTTCGGCATAAATGCAATTTTTTGTGTTAATTCTTAAACTTTTTTTTTTTTTTTGTTATTTTCGAACTTAACTGAATTAAAACGTATTTTTAAAAAATTTCATGGGCTGTCCCTACTATATAACGTAGGGTTGAAAGTCAGCTGACCCAGAGTTGCTCTGTATGCATAAAAAGCTCGGGAAAATTTGTGCAACTTTGAAGTTTAATGCTGCGGTAAATAAAAAGAAAACTTTAAACTTTAAAAATGGAAAACATTACTAATAATATGTACTATAAATTATCAACTCCAATTTTTTAGTACATTTGTTTCATTGTCTAATTTTTCTTGTCGTTTATTTTAGAAAAATAAAAAAATAAAAAAATTGTTTGTGTTTTGTGGAGTATAACTTACAAAAAGAGGCAATAATTATTATCTATTATTAAGACTATTAACCGTTTTTGCTCCTTTTTGATCCGTTTCGAAAAAATAACAACTTTGTAGTAAAATATGAGTATCAGCGTTGAGAATGGTCTATGGTATGTTAAATATTAGTACAAATTATGTCTAAAGCATTCATATTTGAATTCATAAGTAAAAAGTGGGCGAGGAAAGGTCGTGGTCTATTCTTAAAAAAAAAAAAAATTGGAAATTCTGACTCAGCTCTGTTATTAGAACTGATGCAAAATTTCGGGCTTTTTTCTTG